>NC_088405.1:90412595-90460095 GCF_034236695.1 Oncorhynchus nerka | reverse complement strand
GTCTCTCTCTATACAGACTACCTGTCTCCCTCTATACAGACTACCTGTCTCTCTCTATACAGACTACCTGTCTCTCTCCATACAGACTACCTGTCTCTCTCCATACAGACTACCTGTCTCCCTCTATACAGACTACCTGTCTCCCTCTATACAGACTGCCTGTCTCTCTCTATACAGACTACCTGTCTCTCTCCATACAGACTACCTGTCTCTCTCCATACAGGCTACCTGTCTCCCTCCATACAGACTACCTGTCTCTCTCCATACAGACTACCTGTCTCCCTCTATACAGGCTACCTGTCTCTCTCCATACAGACTACCTGTCTCTCTCCATACAGACTACCTGTCTCCCTCCATACAGACTACCTGTCTCTCTCCATATAGACTACCTGTCTCTCTCCATACAGACTACCTGTCTCTCTCCATACAGACTACCTGTCTCCCTCTATACAGACTACCTGTCTCCCTCTATACAGACTACCTGTCTCTCTCTATACAGACTACCTGTCTCTCTCCATACAGACTACCTGTCTCTCTCCATACAGACTACCTGTCTCTCTCCATACAGGCTACCTGTCTCCCTCCATACAGACTACCTGTCTCTCTCCATACAGACTACCTGTCTCCCTCTATACAGGCTACCTGTCTCTCTCCATACAGACTACCTGTCTCTCTCCATACAGACTACCTGTCTCCCTCCATACAGACTACCTGTCTCTCTCCATATAGACTACCTGTCTCTCTCCATACAGACTACCTGTCTCTCTCCCCTCAGACTACCTGTCTCTCTCCATACAGACTACCTGTCTCTCTCCATACAGACTACCTGTCTCTCTCCATACAGACTACCTGTCTCTCTCCATACAGACTACCTGTCTCCCTCTATACAGACTACCTGTCTCCCTCTATACAGACTACCTGTCTCTCTCTATACAGACTACATGTCTCTCTCCATACAGACTACCTGTCTCTCTCCATACAGACTACCTGTCTCTCTCCATACAGGCTACCTGTCTCCCTCCATACAGACTACATGTCTCTCTCCATACAGACTACCTGTCTCCCTCTATACAGGCTACCTCTCTCTCTCCATACAGACTACCTGTCTCTCTCCATACAGACTACCTGTCTCCCTCCATACAGACTACCTGTCTCTCTCCATATATGCTACCTGTCTCTCTCCATACAGACTACCTGTCTCTCTCCATACAGACTACCTGTCTCCCTCTATACAGACTACCTGTCTCCCTCTATACAGACTACCTGTCTCTCTCTATACAGACTACCTGTCTCTCTCCATACAGACTACCTGTCTCTCTCCATACAGACTACCTGTCTCTCTCCATACAGGCTACCTGTCTCCCTCCATACAGATTACCTGTCTCTCTCCATACAGACTACATGTCTCCCTCTATACAGGCTACCTGTCTCTCTCCATACAGACTACCTGTCTCTCTCCATACAGACTACCTGTCTCCCTCCATACAGACTACCTGTCTCTCTCCATATAGACTACCTGTCTCTCTCCATACAGACTACCTGTCTCTCTCCCCTCAGACTACCTGTCTCTCTCCATACAGACTACCTGTCTCTCTCCATACAGACTACCTGTCTCCCTCCATACAGACTACCTGTCTCTCTCCATATAGACTACCTGTCTCTCTCCATACAGACTACCTGTCTCCCTCTATACAGGCTACCTGTCTCTCTCCATACAGACTACATGTCTCTCTCCATACAGACTACCTGTCTCCCTCCATACAGACTACCTGTCTCTCTCCATATAGACTACCTGTCTCTCTCCATACAGACTACCTGTCTCTCTCCCCTCAGACTACCTGTCTCTCTCCATACAGACTACCTGTCTCTCTCCATACAGACTACCTGTCTCCTCATACAGACTACCTGTCTCTCTCCATATAGACTACCTGTCTCTCTCCATACAGACTACCTGTCTCTCTCCCCTCAGACTACCTGTCTCTCTCCATACATACTACCTGTCTCTCTCCATACAGACTACCTGTCTCTCTCCATACAGACTACCTGTCTCTCTCCATACAGACTACCTGTCTCCCTCCATACAGACTACCTGTCTCTCTCCATATAGACTACCTGTCTCTCTCCATACAGACTACCTGTCTCTCTCCATACAGACTACCTGTCTCTCTCCATACAGACTACCTGTCTCTCTCCATACAGACTACCTGTCTCTCTCCATACAGACTACCTGTCTCCCTCTATACAGACTACCTGTCTCCCTCCATACAGACTACCTGTCTCCTCCATACAGACTACCTGTCTCCCTCCATACAGACTACCTGTCTCCTCTATACAAACTACCTGTCTCCTCCATACAGACTACCTGTCTCCTCCATACAGACTACCTGTCTCCCTCTATACAGACTACCTGTCTCCCTCCATACAGACTACCTGTCTCCCTCCATACAGACTACCTGTCTCTCTCCATACAGACTACCTGTCTCCCTCCATACAGACTACCTGTCTCTCTCCATACAGACTACCTGTCTCCCTCTATACAGGCTACCTGTCTCTCTCCATACAGACTACCTGTCTCTCTCCATACAGACTACCTGTCTCCCTCCATACAGACTACCTGTCTCTCTCCATATAGACTATCTGTCTCTCTCCATACAGACTACCTGTCTCTCTCCCCTCAGACTACCTGTCTCTCTCCATACAGACTACCTGTCTCTCTCCATACAGACTACCTGTCTCTCTCCATACAGGCTACCTGTCTCCCTCCATACAGACTACCTGTCTCTCTCCATACAGACTACCTGTCTCTCTCCATACAGACTACCTGTCTCTCTCCATACAGACTACCTGTCTCTCTCCATATAGACTACCTGTCTCTCTCCATACAGACTACCTGTCTCTCTCCCCTCAGACTACCTGTCTCTCTCCATACAGACTACCTGTCTCTCTCCATACAGACTACCTGTCTCTCTCCATACAGGCTATCTGTCTCCCTCCATACAGACTACCTGTCTCTCTCCATACAGACTACCTGTCTCTCTCCATACAGACTACCTGTCTCTCTCCCCTCAGACTACCTGTCTCTCTCCATACAGACTACCTGTCTCCCTCCATACAGACTACCTGTCTCTCTCTATACAGACTACCTGTCTCTCTCTATACAGACTACCTGTCTCTCTCCATACAGACTACCTGTCTCCCTCCATACAGACTACCTGTCTCTCTCTATACAGACTACCTGTCTCTCTCTATACAGACTACCTGTCTCCCTCCATACAGACTACCTGTCTCTCTCTATACAGACTACCTGTCTCCCTCCATACAGACTACCTGTCTCTCTCCATACAGACTACCTGTCTCTGTCCATACAGACTACCTGTCTCCCTCTATACAGACTACCTGTCTCTCTCCATACAGACTACCTGTCTCTCTCCATACAGACTACCTGTCTCCCTCTATACAGACTACCTGTCTCTCTCCATACAGACTACCTGTCTCTCTCCATACAGACTACCTGTCTCTCTCCTCTCAGACTACCTGTCTCTCTCCATACAGACTACCTGTCTCTCTCTATACAGACTACCTGTCTCTCTCCATACAGACTACCTGTCTCCCTCCATACAGACTACCTGTCTCTCTCCATACAGACTACCTGTCTCTCTCCATACAGACTACCTGTCTCCCTCTATACAGACTACCTGTCTCTCTCCATACAGACTACCTGTCTCTCTCCATACAGGTTACCTGTCTCCCTCCATACAGACTACCTGTCTCTCTCCATACAGACTACCTGTCTCTCTCCATACAGACTACCTGTCTCTCTCCCCTCAGACTACCTGTCTCTCTCCATACAGACTACCTGTCTCTCTCTATACAGACTACCTGTCTCTCTCCATACAGACTACCTGTCTCCCTCCATACAGACTACCTGTCTCTCTCCATACAGACTACCTGTCTCTCTCCATACAGACTACCTGTCTCTCTCCATACAGACTACCTGTCTCCCTCCATACAGACTACCTGTCTCTCTCCATACAGACTACCTGTCTCTCTGTATACGGACTACCTGTTTCTCTCCATACAGACTACCTGTCTCCCTCCATACAGACTACCTGTCCCCCTCCATACAGACTACCTGTCTCTCTCCATACAGGCTACCTGTCTCCCTCCATACAGACTACCTGTCTCTCTCCATACAGGCTACCTGTCTCTCTCCATACAGACTACCTGTCTCTCTCCATACAGACTACCTGTCTCTCTCCATACAGACTACCTGTCTCTCTCCTCTCAGACTACCTGTCTCTCTCCATACAGACTACCTGTCTCTCTCTATACAGACTACCTGTCTCTCTCCATACAGACTACCTGTCTCCTCCATACAGACTACCTGTCTCTCTCCATACAGACTACCTGTCTCTCCCATACAGACTACCTGTCTCTCTCCATACAGGCTACCTGTCTCCCTCCATACAGACTACCTGTCTCTCTCCATACAGACTACCTGTCTCTCTCCATACAGACTACCTGTCTCTCTCCCCTCAGACTACCTGTCTCTCTCTATACAGACTACCTGTCTCTCTCCATACAGACTACCTGTCTCCCTCCATACAGACTACCTGTCTCTCTCTATACAGACTACCTGTCTCTCTCTATACAGACTACCTGTCTCCCTCCATACAGACTACCTGTCTCTCTCTATACAGACTACCTGTCTCCCTCCATACAGACTACCTGTCTCCCTCCATACAGACTACCTGTCTCCCTCTATACAGACTACCTGTCTCCCTCCATACAGACTACCTGTCTCCTCCATACAGACTACCTGTCTCTCTCCATACAGACTACCTGTCTCTCCATACAGGCTACCTGTCTCCTCCATACAGACTACCTGTCTCTCTCCATACAGACTACCTGTCTCCTCCATACAGACTACATGTCTCTCTCCATATAGACTACCTGTCTCTCTCCATACAGACTACCTGTCTCTCTCCCCTCAGACTACCTGTCTCTCTCCATACAGACTACCTGTCTCTCTCCATACAGACTACCTGTCTCTCTCCATACAGACTACCTGTCTCCTCCATACAGACTACCTGTCTCTCTCCATATAGACTACCTGTCTCTCTCCATACAGACTACCTGTCTCTCTCCATACAGACTACCTGTCTCTCTCCATACAGACTACCTGTCTCCTCTATACAGACTACCTGTCTCCTCCATACAGACTACCTGTCTCCCTCCATACAGACTACCTGTCTCCTCCATACAGACTACCTGTCTCCTCCATACAGACTACCTGTCTCCTCTATACAGACTACCTGTCTCCTCCATACAGACTACCTGTCTCCTCCATACAGACTACCTGTCTCCCTCTATACAGACTACCTGTCTCCTCCATACAGACTACCTGTCTCCTCCATACAGACTACCTGTCTCTCTCCATACAGACTACCTGTCTCTCTCCATACAGGCTACCTGTCTCCTCCATACAGACTACCTGTCTCTCTCCATACAGACTACCTGTCTCCTCTATACAGACTACCTGTCTCTCTCCATACAGACTACCTGTCTCTCTCCATATAGACTACCTGTCTCCTCCATACAGACTACCTGTCTCTCTCCATATAGACTACCTGTCTCTCTCCATACAGACTACCTGTCTCTCTCCATACAGACTACCTGTCTCTCTCTATACAGACTACCTGTCTCTCTCCATACAGACTACCTGTCTCTCTCCATACAGACTACCTGTCTCTCTCCATACAGGCTACCTGTCTCCTCCATACAGACTACCTGTCTCTCTCCATACAGACTACCTGTCTCCTCTATACAGGCTACCTGTCTCTCTCCATACAGACTACCTGTCTCTCTCCATACAGACTACCTGTCTCCCTCCATACAGACTACCTGTCTCTCTCCATATAGACTACCTGTCTACCTGTCTCCTCCATACAGACTACCTGTCTCTCTCCATACAGACTACCTGTCTCTCTCCATACAGACTACCTGTCTCTCTCCATACAGACTACCTGTCTCCTCTATACAGACCTGTCTCCCTCTATACAGGCTACCTGTCTCCTCCATACAGACTACCTGTCTCTCTCCATACAGACTACCTGTCTCCTCCATACAGACTACCTGTCTCTCTCCATACAGACTACCTGTCTCTCTCCATATAGACTACCTGTCTCTCTCCATACAGACTACCTGTCTCTCTCCCCAGACTACCTGTCTCTCTCCATACAGACTACCTGTCTCTCTCCATACAGACTACCTGTCTCTCTCCCCTCAGACTACCTGTCTCTCTCTATACAGACTACCTGTCTCTCTCCATACAGACTACCTGTCTCCCTCCATACAGACTACCTGTCTCTCTCCATATAGACTACCTGTCTCTCTCCATACAGACTACCTGTCTCTCTCCCCTCAGACTACCTGTCTCTCTCCATACAGACTACCTGTCTCTCTCCATACAGACTACCTGTCTCTCTCCATACAGACTACCTGTCTCTCTCCTCTCAGACTACCTGTCTCTCTCCATACAGACTACCTGTCTCTCTCTATACAGACTACCTGTCTCTCTCCATACAGACTACCTGTCTCCCTCCATACAGACTACCTGTCTCTCTCCATACAGACTACCTGTCTCCCTCTATACAGGCTACCTGTCTCCCTCTATACAGGCTACCTGTCTCTCTCCATACAGACTACCTGTCTCCCTCTATACAGACTACCTGTCTCTCTCCATACAGACTACCTGTCTCTCTCCATACAGGCTACCTGTCTCCCTCCATACAGACTACCTGTCTCTCTCCATACAGACTACCTGTCTCTCTCCATACAGACTACCTGTCTCTCTCCCCTCAGACTGTGTCTCTCTCCATACAGACTACCTGTCTCTCTCCCATACAGACTACCTGCCTCCCTCCATACAGACTACCTGTCTCTCTCTATACAGACTACCTGTCTCGCTCTATACAGACTACCTGTCTCCCTCCATACAGACTACCTGTCTCTCTCTATACAGACTACCTGTCTCCCTCCATACAGACTACCTGTCTCTCTCCATACAGACTACCTGTCTCTGTCCATACAGACTACCTGTCTCCCTCTATACAGACTACCTGTCTCTCTCCATACAGACTACCTGTCTCTCTCCATACAGGCTACCTGTCTCCCTCCATACAGACTACCTGTCTCTCTCCATACAGACTACCTGTCTCTCTCCATACAGACTACCTGTCTCTCTCCTCTCAGACTACCTGTCTCTCTCCATACAGACTACCTGTCTCCCTCTATACAGGCTACCTGTCTCTCTCCATACAGACTACCTGTCTCTCTCCATACAGACTACCTGTCTCCCTCTATACAGACTACCTGTCTCTCTCCATACAGACTACCTGTCTCTCTCCATACAGGTTACCTGTCTCCCTCCATACAGACTACCTGTCTCTCTCCATACAGACTACCTGTCTCTCTCCATACAGACTACCTGTCTCTCTCCATACAGACTACCTGTCTCTCTCTATACAGACTACCTGTCTCTCTCCATACAGACTACCTGTCTCCCTCCATACAGACTACCTGTCTCTCTCCATACAGACTACCTGTCTCTCTCCATACAGACTACCTGTCTCTCTCCATACAGACTACCTGTCTCCCTCCATACAGACTACCTGTCTCTCTCCATACAGACTACCTGTCTCTCTCTATACGGACTACCTGTTTCTCTCCATACAGACTACCTGTCTCCCTCCATACAGACTACCTGTCCCCCTCCATACAGACTACCTGTCTCTCTCCATACAGGCTACCTGTCTCCCTCCATACAGACTACCTGTCTCTCTCCATACAGGCTACCTGTCTCTCTCCATACAGACTACCTGTCTCTCTCCATACAGACTACCTGTCTCTCTCCATACAGACTACCTGTCTCTCTCCTCTCAGACTACCTGTCTCTCTCCATACAGACTACCTGTCTCTCTCTATACAGACTACCTGTCTCTCTCCATACAGACTACCTGTCTCCCTCCATACAGACTACCTGTCTCTCTCCATACAGACTACCTGTCTCTCTCCATACAGACTACATGTCTCTCTCCATACAGGCTACCTGTCTCCCTCCATACAGACTACCTGTCTCTCTCCATACAGACTACCTGTCTCTCTCCATACAGACTACCTGTCTCTCTCCCCTCAGACTACCTGTCTCTCTATATACAGACTACCTGTCTCTCTCCATACAGACTACCTGTCTCCCTCCATACAGACTACCTGTCTCTCTCTATACAGACTACCTGTCTCTCTCTATACAGACTACCTGTCTCCCTCCATACAGACTACCTGTCTCTCTCTATACAGACTACCTGTCTCCCTCCATACAGACTACCTGTCTCCCTCCATACAGACTACCTGTCTCCCTCTATACAGACTACCTGTCTCCCTCCATACAGACTACCTGTCTCCCTCCATACAGACTACCTGTCTCTCTCCATACAGACTACCTGTCTCTCTCCATACAGGCTACCTGTCTCCCTCCATACAGACTACCTGTCTCTCTCCATACAGACTACCTGTCTCCCTCCATACAGACTACATGTCTCTCTCCATATAGACTACCTGTCTCTCTCCATACAGACTACCTGTCTCTCTCCCCTCAGACTACCTGTCTCTCTCCATACAGACTACCTGTCTCTCTCCATACAGACTACCTGTCTCTCTCCATACAGACTACCTGTCTCCCTCCATACAGACTACCTGTCTCTCTCCATATAGACTACCTGTCTCTCTCCATACAGACTACCTGTCTCTCTCCATACAGACTACCTGTCTCTCTCCATACAGACTACCTGTCTCCCTCTATACAGACTACCTGTCTCCCTCCATACAGACTACCTGTCTCCCTCCATACAGACTACCTGTCTCCCTCCATACAGACTACCTGTCTCCCTCCATACAGACTACCTGTCTCCCTCTATACAGACTACCTGTCTCCCTCCATACAGACTACCTGTCTCCCTCCATACAGACTACCTGTCTCCCTCTATACAGACTACCTGTCTCCCTCCATACAGACTACCTGTCTCCCTCCATACAGACTACCTGTCTCTCTCCATACAGACTACCTGTCTCTCTCCATACAGGCTACCTGTCTCCCTCCATACAGACTACCTGTCTCTCTCCATACAGACTACCTGTCTCCCTCTATACAGGCTACCTGTCTCTCTCCATACAGACTACCTGTCTCTCTCCATACAGACTACCTGTCTCCCTCCATACAGACTACCTGTCTCTCTCCATATAGACTACCTGTCTCTCTCCATACAGACTACCTGTCTCTCTCCCCTCAGACTACCTGTCTCTCTCTATACAGACTACCTGTCTCTCTCCATACAGACTACCTGTCTCTCTCCATACAGACTACCTGTCTCTCTCCATACAGGCTACCTGTCTCCCTCCATACAGACTACCTGTCTCTCTCCATACAGACTACCTGTCTCCCTCTATACAGGCTACCTGTCTCTCTCATACAGACTACCTGTCTCTCTCCATACAGACTACCTGTCTCCCTCCATACAGACTACCTGTCTCTCTCCATATAGACTACCTGTCTCTCTCCATACAGACTACCTGTCTCTCTCCCCTCAGACTACCTGTCTCTCTCCATACAGACTACCTGTCTCTCTCCATACAGACTACCTGTCTCTCTCCATACAGACTACCTGTCTCTCTCCTCTCAGACTACCTGTCTCTCTCCATACAGACTACCTGTCTCTCTCTATACAGACTACCTGTCTCTCTCCATACAGACTACCTGTCTCTCTCTATACAGACTACCTGTCTCTCTCCATACAGACTACCTGTCTCCCTCCATACAGACTACCTGTCTCTCTCCATACAGACTACCTGTCTCCCTCCATACAGACTACCTGTCTCCCTCCATACAGACTACCTGTCTCCCTCCATACAGACTACCTGTCTCCCTCCATACAGACTACCTGTCTCTCTCCATACAGGCTACCTGTCTCCCTCCATACAGACTACCTGTCTCTCTCCATACAGGCTACCTGTCTCTCTCCATACTGACTACCTGTCTCTCCATACAGAATACCTGTCTCTCTCCATACAGGCTACCTGTCTCCCTCCATACAGACTACCTGTCTCTCTCCATACAGACTACCTGTCTCCCTCTATACAGGCTACCTGTCTCTCTCCATACAGACTACCTGTCTCCCTCCATACAGACTACCTGTCTCTCTCCATATAGACTACCTGTCTCTCTCCATACAGACTACCTGTCTCTCTCCCCTCAGACTACCTGTCTCTCTCCATACAGACTACCTGTCTCTCTCCATACAGACTACCTGTCTCCCTCCATACAGACTACATGTCTCTCTCCATATAGACTACCTGTCTCTCTCCATACAGACTACCTGTCTCTCTCCCCTCAGACTACCTGTCTCTCTCCATACAGACTACCTGTCTCTCTCCATACAGACTACCTGTCTCTCTCCATACAGACTACCTGTCTCCCTCCATACAGACTACCTGTCTCTCTCCATATAGACTACCTGTCTCTCTCCATACAGACTACCTGTCTCTCTCCATACAGACTACCTGTCTCTCTCCATACAGACTACCTGTCTCTCTCCATACAGACTACCTGTCTCCCTCTATACAGACTACCTGTCTCCCTCCATACAGACTACCTGTCTCCCTCCATACAGACTACCTGTCTCCCTCCATACAGACTACCTGTCTCCCTCCATACAGACTACCTGTCTCCCTCTATACAGACTACCTGTCTCCCTCCATACAGACTACCTGTCTCCCTCCATACAGACTACCTGTCTCCCTCTATACAGACTACCTGTCTCCCTCCATACAGACTACCTGTCTCCCTCCATACAGACTACCTGTCTCTCTCCATACAGACTACCTGTCTCTCTCCATACAGGCTACCTGTCTCCCTCCATACAGACTACCTGTCTCTCTCCATACAGACTACCTGTCTCCCTCCATACAGACTACATGTCTCTCTCCATATAGACTACCTGTCTCTCTCCATACAGACTACCTGTCTCTCTCCCCTCAGACTACCTGTCTCTCTCCATACAGACTACCTGTCTCTCTCCATACAGACTACCTGTCTCTCTCCATACAGACTACCTGTCTCCCTCCATACAGACTACCTGTCTCTCTCCATATAGACTACCTGTCTCTCTCCATACAGACTACCTGTCTCTCTCCATACAGACTACCTGTCTCTCTCCATACAGACTACCTGTCTCTCTCCATACAGACTACCTGTCTCCCTCTATACAGACTACCTGTCTCCCTCCATACAGACTACCTGTCTCCCTCCATACAGACTACCTGTCTCCCTCCATACAGACTACCTGTCTCCCTCCATACAGACTACCTGTCTCCCTCTATACAGACTACCTGTCTCCCTCCATACAGACTACCTGTCTCCCTCCATACAGACTACCTGTCTCCCTCTATACAGACTACCTGTCTCCCTCCATACAGACTACCTGTCTCCTCCATACAGACTACCTGTCTCTCTCCATACAGACTACCTGTCTCTCTCCATACAGGCTACCTGTCTCCTCCATACAGACTACCTGTCTCTCTCCATACAGACTACCTGTCTCCCTCTATACAGGCTACCTGTCTCTCTCCATACAGACTACCTGTCTCTCTCCATACAGACTACCTGTCTCCCTCCATACAGACTACCTGTCTCTCTCCATATAGACTACCTGTCTCTCTCCATACAGACTACCTGTCTCTCTCCCCTCAGACTACCTGTCTCTCTCTATACAGACTACCTGTCTCTCTCCATACAGACTACCTGTCTCTCTCCATACAGACTACCTGTCTCTCTCCATACAGGCTACCTGTCTCCCTCCATACAGACTACCTGTCTCTCTCCATACAGACTACCTGTCTCCCTCTATACAGACTACCTGTCTCTCTCCATACAGACTACCTGTCTCTCTCTATACAGACTACCTGTCTCTCCATACAGACTACCTGTCTCCTCCATACAGACTACCTGTCTCTCTCCATACAGACTACCTGTCTCCTCTATACAGGCTACCTGTCTCTCTCCATACAGACTACCTGTCTCTCTCCATACAGACTACCTGTCTCCCTCTATACAGACTACCTGTCTCTCTCCATACAGGCTACCTGTCTCCTCCATACAGACTACCTGTCTCTCTCCATACAGACTACCTGTCTCTCTCCATACAGACTACCTGTCTCTCTCCATACAGACTACCTGTCTCTCTCCATACAGACTACCTGTCTCTCTCCATACAGACTACCTGTCTCCTCTATACAGACTACCTGTCTCCCTCCATACAGACTACCTGTCTCCTCCATACAGACTACCTGTCTCCTCCATACAGACTACCTGTCTCCCTCCATACAGACTACCTGTCTCCTCCATACAGACTACCTGTCTCTCTCCATACAGACTACCTGTCTCTCTCCCCTCAGACTACCTGTCTCTCTCCATACAGACTACCTGTCTCTCCCATACAGACTACCTGTCTCCTCCATACAGACTACCTGTCTCTCTCCATACAGACTACCTGTCTCTCTCCATACAGACTACCTGTCTCTCTCCCCCAGACTACCTGTCTCTCCATACAGACTACCTGTCTCTCTCCATACAGACTACCTGTCTCTCTCCATACAGACTACCTGTCTCCCTCTCCATACAGACTACCTGTCTCTCTCCATATAGACTACCTGTCTCTCTCCATACAGACTACCTGTCTCTCTCCATACAGACTACCTGTCTCTCTCCATACAGACTACCTGTCTCTCTCCATACAGACTACCTGTCTCCTCTATACAGACTACCTGTCTCCTCCCATACAGACTACCTGTCTCCCTCCATACAGACTACCTGTCTCCCTCCATACAGACTACCTGTCTCCTCCATACAGACTACCTGTCTCCCTCTATACAGACTACCTGTCTCCTCCATACAGACTACCTGTCTCCTCCATACAGACTACCTGTCTCCTCTATACAGACTACCTGTCTCCCTCCATACAGACTACCTGTCTCCTCCATACAGACTACCTGTCTCTCTCCATACAGACTACCTGTCTCTCTCCATACAGACTACCTGTCTCCCTCCATACAGACTACCTGTCTCTCTCCATACAGACTACCTGTCTCCTCTCCATACAGGCTACCTGTCTCTCTCCATACAGACTACCTGTCTCTCTCCATACAGACTACCTGTCTCCCTCCATACAGACTACCTGTCTCCTCCATACAGACTACCTGTCTCTCTCCATATAGACTACCTGTCTCTCTCCATACAGACTACCTGTCTCTCTCCTCAGACTACCTGTCTCTCTCCATACAGACTACCTGTCTCTCTACAGACTACCTGTCTCTCTCCATACAGACTACCTGTCTCCCTCTATACAGACTACCTGTCTCTCTCCCCTCAGACTACCTGTCTCTCTCTATACATACTACCTGTCTCTCTCCATACAGACTACCTGTCTCTCTCCATACAGGCTACCTGTTTCCCTCCATACAGACTACCTGTCTCTCTCCATACAGACTACCTGTCTCCCTCCATACAGACTACCTGTCTCTCTCCATATAGACTACCTGTCTCTCTCCATATAGACTACCTGTCTCTCTCCATACAGACTACCTGTCTCTCTCCCCTTAGATTACCTGTCTCTCTCCATACAGACTACCTGTCTCTCTCCATACAGACTACCTGTCTCTCTCCATACAGACTACCTGTCTCTCTCCCCTCAGACTACCTGTCTCTCTCCATACAGACTATCTGTCTCTCTCCATACAGACTACCTGTCTCTCTCCATACAGACTACCTGTCTCCCTCTATACAGACTACCTGTCTCCCTCCATACAGACTACCTGTCTCCCTCCATACAGACTACCTGTCTCCCTCTATACAGACTACCTGTCTCCCTACATACAGACTACCTGTCTCCCTCTATACAGACTACCTGTCTCCTCCATACAGACTACCTGTCTCCCTCTATACAGACTACCTGTCTCCTCCATACAGACTACCTGTCTCCCTCTATACAGACTACCTGTCTCCCTCCATACAGACTACCTGTCTCTCTCCATACAGACTACCTGTCTCTCTCCATACAGACTACCTGTCTCTCTCCATACAGACTACCTGTCTCCCTCCATACAGACTACCTGTCTCTCTCCATACAGACTACCTGTCTCTCTCCATACAGGCTCCTGTCTCTCTCCATACAGACTACCTGTCTCTCTCCATACAGACTACCTGTCTCTCTCCATACAGACTACCTGTCTCCCCTCAGACTACCTGTCTCTCTCCATACAGACTACCTGTCTCTCTCCATACAGACTACCTGTCTCTCTCCATACAGACTACCTGTCTCCTCCATACAGACTACCTGTCTCTCTCTATACAGACTACCTGTCTCTCTCTATACAGACTACCTGTCTCTCTCCATACAGACTACCTGTCTCTCTCCATACAGACTACCTGTCTCTCTCCCCTTAGATTACCTGTCTCTCTCCATACAGACTACCTGTCTCTCTCCATACAGACTACCTGTCTCTCTCCATACAGACTACCTGTCTCCCTCCATACAGACTACCTGTCTCTCTCCATATAGACTACCTGTCTCTCTCCATATAGACTACCTGTCTCTCTCCATACAGACTACCTGTCTCTCTCCCCTTAGATTACCTGTCTCTCTCTATACAGACTACCTGTCTCCCTACATACAGACTACCTGTCTCCCTCTATACAGACTACCTGTCTCCCTCCATACAGACTACCTGTCTCCCTCTATACAGACTACCTGTCTCCCTCCATACAGACTACCTGTCTCCCTCTATACAGACTACCTGTCTCCCTCCATACAGACTACCTGTCTCTCTCCATACAGACTACCTGTCTCTCTCCATACAGACTACCTGTCTCTCTCCATACAGACTACCTGTCTCCCTCCATACAGACTACCTGTCTCTCTCCATATAGACTACCTGTCTCTCTCCATACAGACTACCTGTCTCTCTCCCCTCAGACTACCTGTCTCTCTCCATACAGACTATCTGTCTCTCTCCATACAGACTACCTGTCTCTCTCCATACAGACTACCTGTCTCCCTCTATACAGACTACCTGTCTCTCTCCCCTCAGACTACCTGTCTCTCTCTATACATACTACCTGTCTCTCTCCATACAGACTACCTGTCTCTCTCCATACAGGCTACCTGTCTCCCTCCATACAGACTACCTGTCTCTCTCCATACAGACTACCTGTCTCCTCCATACAGACTACCTGTCTCTCTCCATACAGACTACCTGTCTCTCTCCATACAGACTACCTGTCTCTCTCCATACAGACTACCTGTCTCTCTCCCCTTAGATTACAGACTACCTGTCTCTCTCCATACAGACTACCTGTCTCTCTCCATACAGACTACCTGTCTCCCTCCATACAGACTACCTGTCTCTCTCCATATAGACTACCTGTCTCTCTCCATACAGACTACCTGTCTCTCTCCCCTCAGACTACCTGTCTCTCTCCATACAGACTATCTGTCTCTCTCCATACAGACTACCTGTATCTCCATACAGACTACCTGTCTCCCTCTATACAGACTACCTGTCTCCCTCCATACAGACTACCTGTCTCCCTCCATACAGACTACCTGTCTCCCTCTATACAGACTACCTGTCTCTTTACTCCTACCTGTCTCCTCTATACAGACTACCTGTCTCCTCCATACAGACTACCTGTCTCCTCCATACAGACTACCTGTCTCTCTCCATACAGACTACCTGTCTCTCTCCATACAGACTACCTGTCTCTCTCCATACAGACTACCTGTCTCTCTCCATACAGACTACCTGTCTCTCTCCATACAGACTGTCTCTCTCCACAGACTACCTGTCTCTCTCCATACAGACTACCTGTCTCTCTCCATACAGACTACCTGTCTCCCTCCATACAGACTACCTGTCTCTCTCCATACAGACTACCTGTCTCTCTCCATACAGACTACCTGTCTCTCTCCATACAGACTACCTGTCTCTCTCCCTCTCCTGTCTCTCTCTATACAGACTACCTGTCTCCTCCATACAGACTACCTGTCTCCTCTATACAGACTACCTGTCTCTCTCCATACAGACTACCTGTCTCCTCCATACAGACTACCTGTCTCCCTCCATACAGACTACCTGTCTCCCTCCATACAGACTACCTGTCTCCTCCATACAGACTACCTGTCTCTCTCCATACAGACTACCTGTCTCCCTCCATACAGACTACCTGTCTCTCTCCATATAGACTACCTGTCTCTCTCCATACAGACTACCTGTCTCTCTCCCCTCAGACTACCTGTCTCTCTCCATACAGACTATCTGTCTCTCTCCATACAGACTACCTGTCTCTCTCCATACAGACTACCTGTCTCCCTCTATACAGACTACCTGTCTCTCTCCCCTCAGACTACCTGTCTCTCTCTATACATACTACCTGTCTCTCTCCATACAGACTACCTGTCTCTCTCCATACAGGCTACCTGTTTCCCTCCATACAGACTACCTGTCTCTCTCCATACAGACTACCTGTCTCCCTCCATACAGACTACCTGTCTCTCTCCATATAGACTACCTGTCTCTCTCCATACAGACTACCTGTCTCTCTCCATACAGACTACCTGTCTCTCCTCTCTCTCCATACAGACTACCTGTCTCTCTCCATACAGACTACCTGTCTCTCTCCATACAGACTACCTGTCTCCTCTCCATACAGACTACCTGTCTCTCTCCATATAGACTACCTGTCTCTCTCCATACAGACTACCTGTCTCTCTCCATCAGACTACCTGTCTCTCTCCATACAGACTACTGTCTCTCTCCATACAGACTACCTGTCTCTCTCCATACAGACTACCTGTCTCCCTCCATACAGACTACCTGTCTCCCTCCATACAGACTACCTGTCTCCCTCCATACAGACTACCTGTCTCCCTCTATACAGACTATACAGACTACCTGTCTCCTCCATACAGACTACCTGTCTCCCTCCATACAGACTACCTGTCTCCTCCATACAGACTACCTGTCTCCTCCATACAGACTACCTGTCTCCTCCATACAGACTACCTGTCTCTCTCCATACAGACTACCTGTCTCTCTCCATACAGACTACCTGTCTCTCTCCATACAGACTACCTGTCTCCTCTATACAGACTACCTGTCTCTCTCCATACAGACTACCTGTCTCTCTCCATACAGGCTACCTGTCTCCTCCATACAGACTACCTGTCTCCTCCATACAGACTACCTGTCTCTCTCCATACAGACTACCTGTCTCTCTCCATACAGACAGACTACCTGTCTCTCTCCATACAGACTACCTGTCTCTCTCCATACAGACTACCTGTCTCTCTCTATACAGACTACCTGTCTCTCTCCATACAGACTACCTGTCTCCCTCCATACAGACTACCTGTCTCTCTCTATACAGACTACCTGTCTCTCTCTATACAGACTACCTGTCTCCCTCCATACAGACTACCTGTCTCTCTCCATACAGACTACCTGTCTCTCTCCATACAGACTACCTGTCTCTCTCCATACAGACTACCTGTCTCTCTCCATACAGACTACCTGTCTCCTCCATACAGACTACCTGTCTCTCTCCATACAGACTACCTGTCTCTCTCCATACAGACTACCTGTCTCTCTCCATACAGACTACCTGTCTCCTCCATACAGACTACCTGTCTCTCTCCATACAGACTACCTGTCTCTCTCCATACAGACTACCTGTCTCTCTCCATACAGACTACCTGTCTCTCTCCATACAGACTACCTGACTACCTGTCTCTCTCCATACAGACTACCTGTCTCTCTCTATACAGACTACCTGTCTCTCTCCATACAGACTACCTGTCTCTCTCCATACAGACTACCTGTCTCTCTCCATACAGACTACCTGTCTCTCTCCATACAGACTACCTGTCTCTCTCCATACAGACTACCTGTCTCTCTCCATACAGACTACCTGTCTCTCTCCATACAGACTACCTGTCTCTCTCCATACAGACTACCTGTCTCTCTCCATACAGACTACCTGTCTCTCTCCTGTACAGACTACCTGTCTCTCTCTCCATACAGACTACCTGTCTCCCTCCATACAGACTACCTGTCTCCCTCTATACAGACTACCTGTCTCCCTCCATACAGACTACCTGTCTCCCTCCATACAGACTACCTGTCTCTCTCCATACAGACTACCTGTCTCTCTCCATACAGACTACCTGTCTCCTCCATACAGACTACCTGTCTCTCTCCATACAGACTACCTGTCTCTCTCCATACAGACTACCTGTCTCCTCCATACAGACTACCTGTCTCTCTCCATACAGACTACCTGTCTCTCTCCATACAGACTACCTGTCTCTCTCCCCTCAGACTACCTGTCTCTCTCCATACAGACTACTGTCTCTCTCCATACAGACTACCTGTCTCTCTCATACAGACTACCTGTCTCCCTCTATACAGACTACCTGTCTCTCTCCATCAGACTACCTGTCTCTCTCCATACAGACTACCTGTCTCTCTCCATACAGACTACCTGTCTCTCCATACAGACTACCTGTCTCTCTCCATACAGACTACCTGTCTCCTCCATACAGACTACCTGTCTCTCTCCATACAGACTACCTGTCTCTCTCCATACAGACTACCTGTCTCTCTCCATACAGACTACCTGTCTCTCTCCCCTTAGATTACCTGTCTCTCTCCATACAGACTACCTGTCTCTCTCCATACAGACTACCTGTCTCTCTCCATACAGACTACCTGTCTCCCTCCATACAGACTACCTGTCTCTCTCCATACAGACTACCTGTCTCTCTCCATACAGACTACCTGTCTCTCTCCCCTCAGACTACCTGTCTCTCTCCATACAGACTATCTGTCTCTCTCCATACAGACTACCTGTCTCTCTCCATACAGACTACCTGTCTCCCTCTATACAGACTACCTGTCTCCCTCCATACAGACTACCTGTCTCCCTCCATACAGACTACCTGTCTCCTCAGACTACCTGTCTCATACATACAGACTACCTGTCTCTCTCCATACAGACTACCTGTCTCCTCCATACAGACTACCTGTCTCCTCCATACAGACTACCTGTCTCCCTCCATACAGACTACCTGTCTCTCTCCATACAGACTACCTGTCTCCCTCCATACAGACTACCTGTCTCTCTCCATACAGACTACCTGTCTCTCTCCATACAGACTACCTGTCTCTCTCCATACAGACTACCTGTCTCTCTCCATACAGACTACCTGTCTCTCTCCATACAGACTACCTGTCTCTCTCCATACAGACTACCTGTCTCCCTCCATACAGACTACCTGTCTCTCTCCATACAGACTACCTGTCTCTCTCCATACAGACTACCTGTCTCTCTCCCATACAGACTACCTGTCTCTCTCCATACAGACTACCTGTCTCCTCCATACAGACTACAGACTACCTGTCTCTCTCCATACAGACTACCTGTCTCCCTCCATACAGGCTACCTGTCTCCCTCCATACAGACTACCTGTCTCCCTCCATACAGACTACCTGTCTCTCTCCATACAGACTACCTGTCTCTCTCCATACAGACTACCTGTCTCTCTCCATACAGACTACCTGTCTCTCTCCATACAGACTACCTGTCTCTCTCCATACAGACTACCTGTCTCTCTCCATACAGACTACCTGTCTCCCTCCATACAGACTACCTGTCTCTCTCCATACAGACTACCTGTCTCCCTCCATACAGACTACCTGTCTCTCTCCATACAGACTACCTGTCTCTCTCCATACAGACTACCTGTCTCTCTCCATACAGACTACCTGTCTCTCTCCATACAGACTACCTGTCTCTCTCCATACAGGCTACCTGTCTCCCTCCATACAGACTACCTGTCTCTCTCCATACAGACTACCTGTCTCTCTCCATACAGACTACCTGTCTCTCTCCATACAGACTACCTGTCTCTCTCCATACAGACTACCTGTCTCTCTCCATACAGACTACCTGTCTCTCTCCATACAGACTACCTGTCTCCTCCATACAGACTACCTGTCTCTCTCCATACAGACTACCTGTCTCTCTCCATACAGACTACCTGTCTCTCTCCATACAGACTACCTGTCTCTCTCCATACAGACTACCTGTCTCTCTCCATACAGACTACCTGTCTCTCTCTATACAGACTACCTGTCTCTCTCCATACAGACTACCTGTCTCCCTCTATACAGACTACCTGTCTCTCTCCATACAGACTACCTGTCTCCTCCATACAGACTACCTGTCTCTCTCCATACAGACTACCTGTCTCTCTCCATACAGACAGACTACCTGTCTCTCTCCATACAGACTACCTGTCTCCTCCATACAGACTACCTGTCTCTCTCCATACAGACTACCTGTCTCTCTCCATACAGACTACCTGTCTCCTCCATACAGACTACCTGTCTCTCTCCATACAGACTACCTGTCTCTCTCCATACAGACTACCTGTCTCTCTCCATCAGACTACCTGTACAGACTACCTGTCTCTCTATACAGACTACCTGTCTCCTCCATACAGACTACCTGTCTCTCTCCATACAGGCTACCTGTCTCCTCCATACAGACTACCTGTCTCTCTCCATACAGACTACCTGTCTCTCTCCATACAGACTACCTGTCTCTCTCCATACAGACTACCTGTCTCTCTCCATACAGACTACCTGTCTCTCTCCATACAGACTACCTGTCTCTCTCCATACAGACTACCTGTCTCTCTCCATACAGACTACCTGTCTCTCTCCATACAGACTACCTGTCTCTCTCCATACAGACTACCTGTCTCTCTCCATACAGACTACCTGTCTCTCTCCATACAGACTACCTGTCTCTCTCCATACAGACTACCTGTCTCTCTCCATACAGACTACCTGTCTCCTCCATACAGACTACCTGTCTCTCTCCATACAGACTACCTGTCTCTCTCCATACAGACTACCTGTCTCCTCCATACAGACTACCTGTCTCCTCCATACAGACTACCTGTCTCCTCCATACAGACTACCTGTCTCCTCCATACAGACTACCTGTCTCCTCCATACAGACTACCTGTCTCCTCCATACAGACTACCTGTCTCCTCCATACAGACTACCTGTCTCCTCCATACAGACTACCTGTCTCCCTCTATACAGACTACCTGTCTCCTCCATACAGACTACCTGTCTCTCTCCATACAGACTACCTGTCTCTCTCCATACAGACTACCTGTCTCTCTCCATACAGACTACCTGTCTCCTCCATACAGACTACCTGTCTCTCTCCATACAGACTACCTGTCTCCCTCCATACAGACTACCTGTCTCTCTCCATACAGACTACCTGTCTCTCTCCATACAGACTACCTGTCTCCCTCCATACAGACTACCTCTCTCTCCATACAGACTACCTGTCTCTCTCCATACAGACTACCTGTCTCTCTCCCTCAGACTACCTGTCTCTCTCCATACATACTACCTGTCTCTCTCCATACAGACTACCTGTCTCTCTCCATACAGACTACCTGTCTCTCTCCATACAGACTACCTGTCTCCCTCCATACAGACTACCTGTCTCTCTCCATACAGACTACCTGTCTCCCTCTATACAGACTACCTGTCTCTCTCCATACAGACTACCTGTCTCTCTCCATACAGACTACCTGTCTCCCTCCATACAGACTACCTGTCTCTCTCCATACAGACTACCTGTCTCTCTCCATACAGACTACCTGTCTCTCTCCATACAGACTACCTGTCTCTCTCCCATACAGACTACCTGTCTCCTCCATACAGACTACCTGTCTCTCTCCATACAGACTACCTGTCTCTCTCCATACAGACTACCTGTCTCTCTCCATACAGACTACCTGTCTCTCTCCATACAGACTACCTGTCTCCTCCATACAGACTACCTGTCTCTCTCCATACAGACTACCTGTCTCTCTCCATACAGACTACCTGTCTCCTCTCAGACTACCTGTCTGTCTCCATACAGACTACCTGTCTCTCTCCATACAGACTACCTGTCTCCCTCCAGACTACCTGTCAGACAGACTACCTGTCTCTCTCCATACAGACTACCTGTCTCTCTCTATACAGACTACCTGTCTCTCTCCATACAGACTACCTGTCTCTCTCCATACAGACTACCTGTCTCTCTCTATACAGACTACCTGTCTCTCTCCATACAGACTACCTGTCTCCCTCCATACAGACTACCTGTCTCTCTCCATACAGACTACCTGTCTCCCTCTATACAGACTACCTGTCTCTCTCCATACAGACTACCTGTCTCTCTCCATACAGACTACCTGTCTCCTCCATACAGACTACCTGTCTCTCTCCATACAGACTACCTGTCTCTCTCCATACAGACTACCTGTCTCCTCCATACAGACTACCTGTCTCTCTCCATACAGACTACCTGTCTCTCTCCATACAGACTACCTGTCTCTCTCCATACAGACTACCTGTCTCTCTCCATACAGACTACCTGTCTCTCTCCATACAGACTACCTGTCTCTCTCCATACAGACTACCTGTCTCTCTCCATACAGACTACCTGTCTCTCTCCATACAGACTACCTGTCTCTCTCCATACAGACTACCTGTCTCTCTCCATACAGACTACCTGTCTCTCTCCATACAGACTACCTGTCTCTCTCCATACAGACTACCTGTCTCCCTCTACAGACTACCTGTCTCTCTCCATACAGACTACCTGTCTCTCTCCATACAGACTACCTGTCTCTCTCCATACAGACTACCTGTCTCTCTCCATACAGACTACCTGTCTCTCTCTATACAGACTACCTGTCTCCTCCATACAGACTACCTGTCTCTCTCCATACAGACTACCTGTCTCCTCCATACAGACTACCTGTCTCTCTCCATACAGACTACCTGTCTCTCTCCATACAGACTACCTGTCTCTCTCCTCAGACTACCTGTCTCTCTCTATACATACTACCTGTCTCTCTCCATACAGACTACCTGTCTCTCTCCATACAGACTACCTGTCTCTCTCCATACAGACTACCTGTCTCCTCCATACAGACTACCTGTCTCTCTCCATACAGACTACCTGTCTCCCTCCATACAGACTACCTGTCTCCCTCCATACAGACTACCTGTCTCTCTCCATACAGACTACCTGTCTCTCTCCATACAGACTACCTGTCTCTCTCCATACAGACTACCTGTCTCTCTCCCATACAGACTACCTGTCTCTCTCCATACAGACTACCTGTCTCTCTCCATACAGACTACCTGTCTCCTCCATACAGACTACCTGTCTCTCTCCATACAGACTACCTGTCTCTCTCCCTCAGACTACCTGTCTCTCTCCATACAGACTACCTGTCTCTCTCCATACAGACTACCTGTCTCTCTCCATACAGACTACCTGTCTCTCTCCATACAGACTACCTGTCTCTCTCCATACAGACTACCTGTCTCCTCCATACAGACTACCTGTCTCTCTCCATACAGACTACCTGTCTCTCTCTATACAGACTACCTGTCTCTCTCCATACAGACTACCTGTCTCCCTCCATACAGACTACCTGTCTCCTCCATACAGACTACCTGTCTCTCTCCATACAGACTACCTGTCTCTCTCCATACAGACTACCTGTCTCTCTCCATACAGACTACCTGTCTCTCTCTATACAGACTACCTGTCTCTCTCCATACAGACTACCTGTCTCTCTCCATACAGACTACCTGTCTCCCTCCATACAGACTACCTGTCTCTCTCCATATAGACTACCTGTCTCTCTCCATACAGACTACCTGTCTCTCTCCCCTCAGACTACCTGTCTCTCTCTATACATACTACCTGTCTCTCTCCATACAGACTACCTGTCTCTCTCCATACAGACTACCTGTCTCTCTCCATACAGGCTACCTGTTTCCCTCCATACAGACTACCTGTCTCTCTCCATACAGACTACCTGTCTCCCTCTATACAGGCTACCTGTCTCTCTCCATACAGACTACCTGTCTCTCTCCATACAGACTACCTGTCTCCCTCCATACAGACTACCTGTCTCTCTCCATATAGACTACCTGTCTCTCTCCATATAGACTACCTGTCTCTCTCCATACAGACTACCTGTCTCTCTCCCCTTAGATTACCTGTCTCTCTCCATACAGACTACCTGTCTCTCTCCATACAGACTACCTGTCTCTCTCCATACAGACTACCTGTCTCCCTCCATACAGACTACCTGTCTCCTCCATACAGACTACCTGTCTCTCTCCATACAGACTACCTGTCTCTCTCCATACAGACTACCTGTCTTCTCTCCATACAGACTACCTGTCTCCTCTATACAGACTACCTGTCTCTCTCCATACAGACTACCTGTCTCTCTCCATACAGACTACCTGTCTCCCTCCATACAGACTACCTGTCTCTCTCCATACAGACTACCTGTCTCTCTCCATACAGACTACCTGTCTCTCTCCATACAGACTACCTGTCTCTCTCTATACAGACTACCTGTCTCTCTCCATACAGACTACCTGTCTCTCTCCATACAGACTACCTGTCTCTCTCCATACAGGCTACCTGTCTCCCTCCATACATACTACCTGTCTCTCTCCATACAGACTACCTGTCTCCCTCTATACAGACTACCTGTCTCCCTCCATACAGACTACCTGTCTCTCTCCATACAGACTACCTGTCTCTCTCCATACAGACTACCTGTTTCTCTCCATACAGACTACCTGTCTCTCTCTATACAGACTACCTGTCTCTCTCCATACAGACTACCTGTCTCTCTCCATACAGACTACCTGTCTCCCTCCATACAGACTACCTGTCTCTCTCCATACAGACTACCTGTCTCTCTCCCCTCAGACTACCTGTCTCTCTCCATACAGACTACCTGTCTCTCTCTATACAGACTACCTGTCTCTCTCCATACAGACTACCTGTCTCTCTCCATACAGACTACCTGTCTCTCTCCATACAGACTACCTGTCTCCCTCCATACAGACTACCTGTCTCTCTCCATACAGACTACCTGTCTCTCTCTATACATACTACCTGTCTCTCTCCATACAGACTACCTGTCTCCCTCTATACAGACTACCTGTCTCCTCCATACAGACTACCTGTCTCTCTCCATACAGACTACCTGTCTCTCTCCATACAGACTATCTGTTTCTCTCCATACAGACTACCTGTCTCTCTCTATACAGACTACCTGTCTCTCTCCATACAGACTACCTGTCTCTCTCCATACAGACTACCTGTCTCCCTCCATACAGACTACCTGTCTCTCTCCATATAGACTACCTGTCTCTCTCCATACAGACTACCTGTCTCTCTCCCCTCAGACTACCTGTCTCTCTCTATACATACTACCTGTCTCTCTCCATACAGACTACCTGTCTCTCTCCATACAGACTACCTGTCTCTCTCCATACAGGCTACCTGTTTCCCTCCATACAGACTACCTGTCTCTCTCCATACAGACTACCTGTCTCCCTCTATACAGGCTACCTGTCTCTCTCCATACAGACTACCTGTCTCTCTCCATACAGACTACCCGTCTCCCTCCATATAGACTACCTGTCTCTCTCCATACAGACTACCTGTCTCTCTCCATATAGACTACCTGTCTCTCTCCATACAGACTACCTGTCTCTCTCCCCTCAGACTACCTGTCTCTCTCCATACAGACTACCTGTCTCTCTCCATACAGACTACCTGTCTCTCTCCATACAGACTACCTGTCTCTCTCTATACAGACTACCTGTCTCTCTCCATACAGACTACCTGTCTCCTCCATACAGACTACCTGTCTCCTCCATACAGACTACCTGTCTCCCTCCATACAGACTACCTGTCTCCCTCTCTATACAGACTACCTGTCTCCTCCATACAGACTACCTGTCTCCTCTATACAGACTACCTGTCTCCCTCCATACAGACTACCTGTCTCCCTCTATACAGACTCTCCTCCATACAGACTACCTGTCTCCCTCCATACAGACTACCTGTCTCCCTCCATACAGACTACCTGTCTCCCTCCATACAGACTACCTGTCTCTCTCCATACAGACTACCTGTCTCCCTCCATACAGACTACCTGTCTCTCTCCATACAGACTACCTGTCTCTCTCCATACAGACTACCTGTCTCTCTCCATACAGACTACCTGTCTCCTCCATACAGACTACCTGTCTCTCTCCATACAGACTACCTGTCTCCCCTCCATACAGACTACCTGTCTCATACAGACTACCTGTCTCTCTCCATACAGACTACCTGTCTCCTCTATACAGACTACCTGTCTCCTCCATACAGACTACCTGTCTCCTCCATACAGACTACCTGTCTCTCTCCATACAGACTACCTGTCTCTCTCCATACAGACTACCTGTCTCCCTCCATACAGACTACCTGTCTCCCTCCATACAGACTACCTGTCTCTCTCCATACAGACTACCTGTCTCCTCCATACAGACTACCTGTCTCTCTCCATACAGACTACCTGTCTCCTCCATACAGACTACCTGTCTCTCTCCATACAGACTACCTGTCTCTCTCCATACAGACTACCTGTCTCCTCCATACAGACTACCTGTCTCTCTCCATACAGACTACCTGTCTCCTCTATACAGACTACCTGTCTCTCTCCATACAGACTACCTGTCTCTCTCCATACAGACTACCTGTCTCCCTCCATACAGACTACCTGTCTCTCTCCATACAGACTACCTGTCTCTCTCCATACAGACTACCTGTCTCTCTCCATCAGACTACCTGTCTCTCTCTATACAGACTACCTGTCTCTCTCCATACAGACTACCTGTCTCTCTCCATACAGACTACCTGTCTCTCTCCATACAGGCTACCTGTCTCCCTCCATACAGACTACCTGTCTCTCTCCATACAGACTACCTGTCTCTCTCCATACAGACTACCTGTCTCTCTCCATACAGACTACCTGTCTCTCTCCATACAGACTACCTGTCTCTCTCTATACAGACTACCTGTCTCTCTCTATACAGACTACCTGTCTCTCTCCATACAGACTACCTGTCTCTCTCCATACAGACTACCTGTCTCTCTCCCCTTAGATTACCTGTCTCTCTCCATACAGACTACCTGTCTCTCTCCATACAGACTACCTGTCTCTCTCCATACAGACTACCTGTCTCCTCCATACAGACTACCTGTCTCTCTCCATACAGACTACCTGTCTCTCTCCATACAGACTACCTGTCTCTCTCCATACAGACTACCTGTCTCTCTCCATACAGACTACCTGTCTCCTCTATACAGACTACCTGTCTCTCTCCATACAGACTACCTGTCTCTCTCCATACAGGCTACCTGTCTCCCTCCATACAGACTACCTGTCTCCTCCACAGACTACCTGTCTCTCTCCATACAGACTACCTGTCTCTCTCCATACAGACTACCTGTCTCTCTCCCTCAGACTACCTGTCTCTCTCCATACAGACTACCTGTCTCTCTCTCCATACAGACTACCTGTCTCTCTCCATACAGACTACCTGTCTCTCTCCATACAGACTACCTGTCTCTCTCCATACAGACTACCTGTCTCCTCCATACAGACTACCTGTCTCTCTCCATACAGACTACCTGTCTCTCTCCATACAGACTACCTGTCTCCCTCTCCATACAGACTACCTGTCTCTCTCCATACAGACTACCTGTCTCTCTCCATACAGACTACCTGTCTCTCTCCTCAGACTACCTGTCTCTCTCTATACATACTACCTGTCTCCTCCATACAGACTACCTGTCTCTCTCCATACAGACTACCTGTCTCTCTCCATACAGACTACCTGTCTCCCTCCATACAGACTACCTGTCTCTCTCCATACAGACTACCTGTCTCCTCTATACAGGCTACCTGTCTCTCTCCATACAGACTACCTGTCTCTCTCATACAGACTACCTCCATACAGACTACCTGTCTCTCTCCATACAGACTACCTGTCTCTCTCCATACAGACTACCTGTCTCTCTCCTACCTGTCTCTCTCCCAGACTACCTGTCTCTCTCCATACAGACTACCTGTCTCTCTCCATACAGACTACCTGTCTCTCTCCATACAGACTACCTGTCTCTCTCCATACAGACTACCTGTCTCTCTCCATACAGACTACCTGTCTCTCTCCATACAGACTACCTGTCTCTCTCCATACAGACTACCTGTCTCTCTCCATACAGACTACCTGTCTCCCTCTATACAGACTACCTGTCTGTCTCCATACAGACTACCTGTCTCTCTCCATACAGGCTACCTGTCTCCCTCCATACAGACTACCTGTCTCCCTCCATACAGACTACCTGTCTCTCTCCATACAGACTACCTGTCTCTCTCCATACAGACTACCTGTCTCTCTCCTCTCAGACTACCTGTCTCTCTCCATACAGACTACCTGTCTCTCTCTATACAGACTACCTGTCTCTCTCCATACAGACTACCTGTCTCCCTCCATACAGACTACCTGTCTCTCTCCATACAGACTACCTGTCTCCCTCTATACAGGCTACCTGTCTCTCTCCATACAGACTACCTGTCTCTCTCCATACAGACTACCTGTCTCCCTCTATACAGACTACCTGTCTCTCTCCATACAGACTACCTGTCTCTCTCCGTACAGGCTACCTGTCTCCCTCCATACAGACTACCTGTCTCTCTCCATACAGACTACCTGTCTCTCTCCATACAGACTACCTGTCTCTCTCCCCTCAGACTACCTGTCTCTCTCCATACAGACTACCTGTCTCTCTCTATACAGACTACCTGTCTCTCTCCATACAGACTACCTGTCTCTCTCCATACAGACTACCTGTCTCTCTCCATACAGACTACCTGTCTCCCTCCATACAGACTACCTGTCTCTCTCCATACAGACTACCTGTCTCTCTCTATACATACTACCTGTCTCTCTCCATACAGACTACCTGTCTCCCTCTATACAGACTACCTGTCTCCCTCCATACAGACTACCTGTCTCTCTCCATACAGACTACCTGTCTCTCTCCATACAGACTACCTGTTTCTCTCCATACAGACTACCTGTCTCTCTCTATACAGACTACCTGTCTCTCTCCATACAGACTACCTGTCTCTCTCCATACAGACTACCTGTCTCCCTCCATACAGACTACCTGTCTCTCTCCATATAGACTACCTGTCTCTCTCCATACAGACTACCTGTCTCTCTCCCCTCAGACTACCTGTCTCTCTCTATACATACTACCTGTCTCTCTCCATACAGACTACCTGTCTCTCTCCATACAGACTACCTGTCTCTCTCCATACAGGCTACCTGTTTCCCTCCATACAGACTACCTGTCTCTCTCCATACAGACTACCTGTCTCCCTCTATACAGGCTACCTGTCTCTCTCCATACAGACTACCTGTCTCTCTCCATACAGACTACCCGTCTCCCTCCATATAGACTACCTGTCTCTCTCCATACAGACTACCTGTCTCTCTCCATATAGACTACCTGTCTCTCTCCATACAGACTACCTGTCTCTCTCCCCTCAGACTACCTGTCTCTCTCCATACAGACTACCTGTCTCTCTCCATACAGACTACCTGTCTCTCTCCATACAGACTACCTGTCTCCCTCTATACAGACTACCTGTCTCCCTCCATACAGACTACCTGTCTCCCTCCATACAGACTACCTGTCTCCCTCCATACAGACTACCTGTCTCCCTACATACAGACTACCTGTCTCCCTCTATACAGACTACCTGTCTCCCTCCATACAGACTACCTGTCTCCCTCTATACAGACTACCTGTCTCCCTCCATACAGACTACCTGTCTCCCTCTATACAGACTACCTGTCTCCCTCCATACAGACTACCTGTCTCCCTCCATACAGACTACCTGTCTCCCTCTATACAGACTACCTGTCTCCCTCCATACAGACTACCTGTCTCTCTCCATACAGACTACCTGTCTCTCTCCATACAGACTACCTGTTTCTCTCCATACAGACTACCTGTCTCTCTCCATACAGACTACCTGTCTCCCTCTATACAGACTACCTGTCTCTCTCCATACAGACTACCTGTCTCTCTCCATACAGGCTACCTGTCTCCCTCCATACAGACTACCTTTCTCTCTCCATACAGACTACCTGTCTCTCTCCATACAGACTACCTGTCTCTCTCCCCTCAGACTACCTGTCTCTCTCCATACAGACTACCTGTCTCTCTCTATACAGACTACCTGTCTCTCTCCATACAGACTACCTGTCTCCCTCCATACAGACTACCTGTCTCTCTCTATACAGACTACCTGTCTCTCTCTATACAGACTACCTGTCTCTCTCCATACAGACTACCTGTCTCCCTCCATACAGACTACCTGTCTCTCTCTATACAGACTACCTGTCTCTCTCTATACAGACTACCTGTCTCCTCCATACAGACTACCTGTCTCTCTCCATACAGACTACCTGTCTCTCTCCAGACTACCTGTCTCTCTCCATACAGACTACCTGTCTCTCTCCATACAGACTACCTGTCTCTCTCTCAGACTATACAGACTACCTGTCTCTCTCCATACAGACTACCTGTCTCCTCCATACAGACTACCTGTCTCTCTCCATACAGACTACCTGTCTCTCTCCATACAGACTACCTGTCTCTCTCCTACAGACTACCTGTCTCTCTCCATACAGACTACCTGTCTCTCTCTATACAGACTACCTGTCTCTCTCCATACAGACTACCTGTCTCCCTCCATACAGACTACCTGTCTCTCTCCATACAGACTACCTGTCTCCCTCTCAGGCTACCTGTCTCTCTCCATACAGACTACCTGTCTCTCTCCATACAGACTACCTGTCTCCCTCCATACAGACTACCTGTCTCTCTCCATACAGACTACCTGTCTCTCTCCGTACAGGCTACCTGTCTCCCTCCATACAGACTACCTGTCTCTCTCCATACAGACTACCTGTCTCTCTCCATACAGACTACCTGTCTCTCTCCATCAGACTACCTGTCTCTCTCCATACAGACTACCTGTCTCTCTCTATACAGACTACCTGTCTCTCTCCATACAGACTACCTGTCTCTCTCCATACAGACTACCTGTCTCTCTCCATACAGACTACCTGTCTCTCTCCATACAGACTACCTGTCTCTCTCCATACAGACTACCTGTCTCTCTCCATACTACCTGTCTCTCTCCATACAGACTACCTGTCTCCCTCTATACAGACTACCTGTCTCCTCCATACAGACTACCTGTCTCTCTCCATACAGACTACCTGTCTCTCTCCATACAGACTACCTGTCTCCTCCATACAGACTACCTGTCTCTCTCCATACAGACTACCTGTCTCTCTCCATACAGACTACCTGTCTCCTCCATACAGACTACCTGTCTCCCTCCATACAGACTACCTGTCTCTCTCCATACAGACTACCTGTCTCCTGTCTCTCTCCATACAGACTACCTGTCTCTCTCCATACAGACTACCTGTCTCCCTCTATACAGACTACCTGTCTCTCTCCATACAGACTACCTGTCTCCCTCTATACAGACTACCTGTCTCCTCCATACAGACTACCTGTCTCCCTCCATACAGACTACCTGTCTCTCTCCATACAGACTACCTGTCTCTCTCCATACAGACTACCTGTCTCTCTCCATACAGACTACCTGTCTCTCTCCATACAGACTACCTGTCTCCCATACAGACTACCTGTCTCTCTCCATACAGACTACCTGTCTCTCTCCATACAGTCTCCTCCATACAGACTACCTGTCTCTCTCCATACAGACTACCTGTCTGACTCTGTCTCTCTCATACAGACTACCTGTCTCTCTCCATACAGACTACCTGTCTCTCTCCATACAGACTACCTGTCTCTCTCCATACAGACTACCTGTCTCCTCTATACAGGCTACCTGTCTCTCTCCATACAGACTACCTGTCTCCTCCATACAGACTACCTGTCTCCCTCTCCACAGACTACCTGTCTCTCTCCATACAGACTACCTGTCTCTCTCCATACAGACTACCTGTCTCCTCCATACAGACTACCTGTCTCTCTCCATACAGACTACCTGTCTCTCTCCATACAGACTACCTGTCTCTCTCCATACAGACTACCTGTCTCTCTCCATACAGACTACCTGTCTCTCTCCATACAGACTACCTGTCTCCCTCTATACAGACTACCTGTCTCTCTCCATACAGACTACCTGTCTCTCTCCATACAGGCTACCTGTCTCCCTCCATACAGACTACCTGTCTCTCTCCTCTCAGACTACCTGTCTCTCTCCATACAGACTACCTGTCTCTCTCTATACAGACTACCTGTCTCTCTCCATACAGACTACCTGTCTCCCTCCATACAGACTACCTGTCTCTCTCCATACAGACTACCTGTCTCCCTCTATACAGGCTACCTGTCTCTCTCCATACAGACTACCTGTCTCTCTCCATACAGACTACCTGTCTCCCTCTATACAGACTACCTGTCTCTCTCCATACAGACTACCTGTCTCTCTCCATACAGGCTACCTGTCTCCCTCCATACAGACTACCTGTCTCTCTCCATACAGACTACCTGTCTCTCTCCATACAGACTACCTGTCTCTCTCCCCTCAGACTACCTGTCTCTCTCCATACAGACTACCTGTCTCTCTCTATACAGACTACCTGTCTCTCTCCATACAGACTACCTGTCTCCTCCATACAGACTACCTGTCTCTCTCCATACAGACACCTGTCTCCTCCATACAGACTACCTGTCTCTCTCCATACAGACTACCTGTCTCTCTCTATACATACTACCTGTCTCTCTCCATACAGACTACCTGTCTCCCTCCATACAGACTACCTGTCTCCCTCCATACAGCCTACCTGTCTCTCTCCATACAGGCTACCTGTCTCCCTCCATACAGACTACCTGTCTCTCTCCATACAGGCTACCTGTCTCTCTCCATACAGACTACCTGTCTCTCTCCATACAGACTACCTGTCTCTCTCCATACAGACTACCTGTCTCCCTCCATACAGACTACCTGTCTCTCTCCATACAGACTACCTGTCTCTCTCCATACAGACTACCTGTCTCTCTCTATACAGACTACCTGTCTATCTCCGCCATCCGCTCCGGTAGTTACCTCACCCTGCGTCACAGTCGACTTCTCTCCCGGGTGAAAGGTCGTCACGAGGAGCGCTCATTGGCTCTCCATCTGATTCTGTTTGTTTTTGTTGTTGTTGCCTCTCTGAAAGCGCAGTTAACCACACACACTCTGCACAAAAGAGAGCCCGGAGTTTAAAGTAATTGTAAATCAAAAAGAAATGAAGAGAGAAAATGTCTGTAATGTGGCTGGCAGATGGGTTTCCAGAGAGAGCTGTATGTCTGCTTGATCTGCGTGGTGAAATGTAAAGCACAACACATATTCCTAATGACACCCAGCCGGGCCTTCTCTCACACGTGTCATCTCTTCTCTGTGTCTGATATATGATCAAACTCCTCAGTCTCCAGCTTCAGCACAGACACACAAATCCCACTGTGTTATTTTGGTCTAGCAGCACTCCCATGCCACCTCCCGCCACAGTCCCAGTGTCCTCTTCGTCCCTCCTGTCCCTGTCCTTCTCCTAGCCTCCCATGCCACCTCCCACCACAGTCCCAGTGTCCTCTATGTTCCTCCTGTCCTTCTCCTAGCCTCCCATGCCACCTCTCTCCACAGTCCCAGTGTCCTCTACGTCCCTCCTGTCCCTCTCCTTCTCCTAGCCTCCCATGCCACCTCTCTCCACAGTCCCAGTGTCCTCCTGTCCCTCTCCTTCTCCTAGCCTCCCATGTCCCTCCTGTCCCTCTCCTTCTCCTAGCCTCCCATGCCACCTCTCTCCACAGTCCCAGTGTCCTCTACGTCCCTCCTGTCCCTCTCCTTCTCCTAGCCTCCCATGCCACCTCTCTCCACAGTCCCAGTGTCCTCTACGTCCCTCCTGTCCCTCTCCTTCTCCTAGCCTCCCATGCCACCTCTCTCCACAGTCCCAGTGTCCTCTTCGTCCCTCCTGTCCCTGTCCTTCACCTGGCCTTGGCCACAGTCAGGCACCAGTCAGGTCTGCTGAGTAGAACTCACCACTAGAGATCTGACTCTAAACCTCATTGTATTCCTTTGATGTCTTCAGTTGGCGCTTCATTGTGGGCTGACTTGGCTGACAGGGCTCCTGTGCCAGCGTGAAGTGCACCCGTCCTGGGCAGGGCGATTGGGTAGGTGGGTGGCAGCTGGACGCCGTGGCACCCGTGGGACAGCTGAAAGAACTAATCAGCAGCTGGCGTGGAGAAGGAGTGCGGTGGAGCTGAGGGCCTAATTAAATCAATACAGGCATCGGCATTGGTAACCTCTCAACCACCCCTCCCCCACAGCCACTATGGCTGGGCCAGGTAGAAATAAAAGACTACCTGGTAACTACGGGGTCCATGTCGGCCGCCATCGGCCAGAGAATCAGTCAGACAGAAGGATCCCCAACCTCCTCCTACAACAAGGTTAATGACAGGCTAGTAGACAGGAGGAGATCATTGCAGTGTTATAGTGGAGTGGGTGCAGCCACAATCTACAACCTACTGTAAAGGTCTCTCTAGGTCTCTCTCTCTCTGTCTCTCTCTGTCTGTCTGTCTGTCTGTCTGTCTGTCTCTCTCTCTCTCTCTCTCTCTCTCTCTCTCTCTCTCTCTCTCTCTCTCTTTCTCTCTCTCTCCCTCTCTCTCTCTCTGTCTGTCTGTCTCTCTCTGTCTCTCTCTCTGTCTCTGTCTCTGTCTCTGTCTCTCTCTCTCTCTCTCTCTCTCTCTCTCTCTGTGTCTGTCTCTCTCTCTCCCTCTCTCATTCTTCTCTCCCTTACATTCTTATATATATATCACTCTTCCCCTTTCTCTCTCTCTCTCTCTCTCTCTCTCTCTCTCTCTCTCTCTCCCCCCTCTCTCTCCTGTTTTATTCTGTCCTATTGTGGGCTACATGTTACATTTGTCAAAAAGACAAATAAGAGGATTGTTAGCACTCCCCCTAGCACATGAGATCCCGGATGTGTGTTCTGGTGATGTTTGTAGTGTGTTGTTGATGCTCAGCCACCACCATGTGTTGTTGATGCTCAGCCACCACCATGTGTTGTTGATGCTCAGCCACCACCATGTGTTGTTGATGCTCAGCCACCACCATGTGTTGTTGATGCTCAGCCACCACCATGTGTTGTTGACACTCAGCCACCACCACCATGTGTTGTTGATGCTCAGCCACCACCACCATGTGTTGTTGACACTCAGCCACCACCACCATGTGTTGTTGATGCTCAGCCACCACCATGTGTTTGTGATGCTCAGCCACCACCATGTGTTGTTGACACTCAGCCACCACCACCATGTGTTGTTGATGCTCAGCCACCACCATGTGTTGTTGATGCTCAGCCACCACCATGTGTAGTTGATGCTCAGCCACCACCACCATGTGTTGTTGATGCTCAGCCACCACCACCATGTGTAGTTGATGCTCAGCCACCACCACCATGTGTTGTTGATGCTCAGCCACCACCATGTGTTGTTGATGCTCAGCCACCACCACCACCACCATGTGTTGTTGATGCTCAGCCACCACCATGTGTTGTTGATGCTCAGCCACCACCATGTGTTGTTGATGCTCAGCCACCACCATGCGTTGTTGATGCTCAGCCACCACCACCATGTGTTGTTGATGCTCAGCCACCACCACCATGTGTAGTTGATGCTCAGCCACCACCACCATGTGTTGTTGATGCTCAGCCACCACCACCATGTGTTGTTGATGCTCAGCCACCACCACCACCATGTGTTGTTGACGCTCAGCCACCACCACCATGTGTTGTTGACGCTCAGCCACCACCATGTGTTGTTGATGCTCAGCCACCACCATGTGTTGTTGATGCTCAGCCACCACCATGTGTTGTTGATGCTCAGCCACCACCATGTGTTGTTGATGCTCAGCCACCACCATGTGTTGTTGACACTCAGCCACCACCACCATGTGTTGTTGATGCTCAGCCACCACCACCATGTGTTGTTGACACTCAGCCACCACCACCATGTGTTGTTGATGCTCAGCCACCACCATGTGTTGTTGATGCTCAGCCACCACCATGTGTTGTTGACACTCAGCCACCACCACCATGTGTTGTTGATGCTCAGCCACCACCATGTGTTGTTGATGCTCAGCCACCACCATGTGTAGTTGATGCTCAGCCACCACCACCATGTGTTGTTGATGCTCAGCCACCACCACCATGTGTAGTTGATGCTCAGCCACCACCACCATGTGTTGTTGATGCTCAGCCACCACCATGTGTTGTTGATGCTCAGCCACCACCACCACCACCATGTGTTGTTGATGCTCAGCCACCACCATGTGTTGTTGATGCTCAGCCACCACCATGTGTTGTTGATGCTCAGCCACCACCATGCGTTGTTGATGCTCAGCCACCACCACCATGTGTTGTTGATGCTCAGCCACCACCACCATGTGTAGTTGATGCTCAGCCACCACCACCATGTGTTGTTGATGCTCAGCCACCACCACCATGTGTTGTTGATGCTCAGCCACCACCACCACCATGTGTTGTTGACGCTCAGCCACCACCACCATGTGTTGTTGACGCTCAGCCACCACCATGTGTTGTTGATGCTCAGCCACCACCATGTGTTGTTGATGCTCAGCCACCACCATGTGTTGTTGATGCTCAGCCACCACCATGTGTTGTTGATGCTCAGCCACCACCATGTGTTGTTGATGCTCAGCCACCACCACCATGTGTTGTTGATGCTCAGCCACCACCACCATGTGTTGTTGACGCTCAGCCACCACCATGTGTTGTTGATGCTCAGCCACCACCATGTGTTTTGATGCTCAGCCACCACCATGTGTTGTTGACGCTCAGCCACCACCATGTGTTGTTGACGCTCAGCCACCACCATGTGTTGTTGACGCTCAGCCACCACCATGTGTTGTTGATGCTCAGCCACCACCATGTGTTGTTGATGCTCAGCCACCACCATGTGTTGTTGACGCTCAGCCACCACCATGTGTTGTTGACGCTCAGCCACCACCATGTGTTGTTGATGCTCAGCCACCACCACCATGTGTTGTTGATGCTCAGCCACCACCACCATGTGTTGTTGACGCTCAGCCACCACCACCATGTGTTGTTGACGCTCAGCCACCACCACCATGTGTTGTTGATGCTCAGCCACCACCACCATGTGTTGTTGATGCTCAGCCACCACCATGTGTTGTTGATGCTCAGCCACCACCATGTGTTGTTGATGCTCAGCCACCACCATGTGTTGTTGATGCTACAGTAACGCCTGACTCCATGCACAAATAGAGGTTTAGCTGACCTGAGGCTGAACCCTCAGTAGTTACCTTAAGGAGGGGGGGGGGGTATCAGATCCACACATTTTGTAACACTGAATCAACAGAATGAGAAATGAGAAATAATTCTCTAATTTCTCTCAGATCAAAGACAGTAGTTACACCATACCATAACTTTCATGTTGTTATTGGAAAAGAGAATTACCTGGTTAAATAAAGGAGAAATCAATCAAATCCTGGCGATGACATACGCTGTACAACATGATTCACAGCAGAGAGAGTAGAACTGACCCAACTCCAGCCACTTTAATAATGGGAATTGATGGGAAATGATGTAAATATATCACTAGCCACTTTAAACAATGCTACCTTATATAATGTTACTTACCCTACACTATTCATCTCATATGCATATGTATATACTGTACTCTAGATCATCGACTGCATTCTTATGTCACTAGCCACTTTAACTATGCCACTTTGTTTACTTTGTCTACATACTCATCTCATATGTATATACTGTACTCGATACCATCTACTGTATGCTGCTCTGTACCATCACTCATTCATATATCCTTATGTACATATTCCTTATCCCCTTACACTGTGTATAAGACAGTAGTTTTGGAATTGTTAGTTAGATTACTTGTTGGTTATCACTGCATTGTCGGAACTAGAAGCACAAGCATTTCGCTACACTCGCACTAACATCTGCTAACCATGTGTATGTGACAAATAAAATTTGATTTGATTTTGATTTGAATATAGTCACATCCAGGAATGCTCTCTGAACTCATTGAATTCCTACTCTGTAAAGCTACAGTGTAGTGTACACAGGAGTGGAGTGTGAATCAAGGCCATTGAAAGGTAGAGCTGTACATCTGCAGTGTCCACCACACCTTTATCTCGTCCCTGGTTTAACGGCCAGTGGATGGATGGAATTATCATCCTTTTCACAGTTCACTTTATGCTGCCTCAAAAACAAGCCAGGTACAAATTAAAGAATAAAAAGCAGTTCTTTTTAGAAATGGATTTCAGGCGTACATGTCATTTCTCCCTCCCTGTACAAGGCCGCATTTAGCCAATCAGATCCCCCCCCACTCAGATAAAAAAAAACAAGAAAAAAACAGCCTCACAAGGTGTATGGAAAATTGTACAAAAATAAGATTATATTCTATTGATCCCAAAGTGGTATGGGCTTGGAAAACATTACTAATCTATAATAAGGAAATGAAAAGAAGCAATAATTCAGAGGAATTGAAAGTATCGATTCCCATCCACAGCCATGAGCTCACACTAGAGAAGCATTTAGCCTGAGGGGGAGGAGAGGAGAGGCAGTGCAGTATTCCCTTACTCACTACCGGTCTCCCTGTTCTCCTCTCTGGTTCCCCCCGTTCTCCCTGTTCTCCTCCCTGGTTCCCCCCGTTCTCCCTGTTCTCCTCTCTGGTTCCCCCGTTCTCCCTGTTCTCCTCTCTGGTTCCCCCGTTCTCCCTGTTCTCCTCCCTGGTTCCCCCCGTTCTCCCTGTTCTCCTCTCTGGTTCCCCCCGTTCTCCCTGTTCTCCTCTCTGGTTCCCCCCGTTCTCCCTGTTCTCCTCTCTGGTTCCCCCCGTTCTCCCTGTTCTCCTCCCTGGTTCCCCCGTTCTCCCTGTTCTCCTCTCTGGTTCCCCCGTTCTCCCTGTTCTCCTCCCTGGTTCCCCCGTTCTCCCTGTTCTCCTCTCTGGTTCCCCCGTTCTCCCTGTTCTCCTCCCTGGTTCCCCCGTTCTCCCTGTTCTCCTCTCTGGTTCCCCCCCGTTCTCCCTGTTCTCCTCCCTGGTTCCCCCGTTCTCCTGTTCTCCTCTCTGGTTCCCCCCGTTCTCCCTGTTCTCCTCCCTGGTTCCCCCGTTCTCCCTGTTCTCCTCTCTGGTTCCCCCGTTCTCCCTGTTCTCCTTGCCTGGTTCCCCCGTTCTCCCTGTTCTCCTCTCTGGTTCCCCCGTTCTCCCTGTTCTCCTCCCTGGTTCCCCCGTTCTCCCTGTTCTCCTCTCTGGTTCCCCCGTTCTCCCTGTTCTCCTCCCTGGTTCCCCCCGTTCTCCCTGTTCTCCTCTTTGGTTCCCCCGTTCTCCCTGTACTCCTCCCTGGTTCCCCCCGTTCTCCCTGTTCTCCTCTCTAGTTCCCCCCGTTCTCCCTGTTCTCCTCTCTGGTTCCCCCCGTTCTCCCCGTTCTCCTCCCTCATTCTCCCCCAGTCCATTCCAGCCCAATGGTTGTTAAACTGCAGGCCTGCAGCCTTGGTCTGTCTGGTCGGTCTGGTCGGTCTGGTCTGTCTGGTCGGTCTGGCCTGTCTGTCCTGTCTGGTCTGTCTGATCGGTCTGGTCGGTCTGGCCTGTCTGTCCTGTCTGGTCTGTCTGGTTGGTCTGGCCTGTCTGTCCTGTCTGGTCTGTCTGGTCTGTCTGGTCGGTCTGGTCGGTCTGGTCTGTCTGGTCGGTCTGGCCTGTCTGTCCTGTCTGGTCTGTCTGGTCTGTCTGGTCTGTCTGGTCTCTGGTCGGTCTGGTCTGTCTGGTCGGTCTGGCCTGTCTGGTCGGTCTGGCCTGTCTGGCCTGTCTGGTCCTGTCTGGCCTGTCTGGTCTGTCTGGCCTGTCTGGTTAAAACTCACAGAGGTGAAAACACACCGAAAACAAAGGAAACAATGGAAGCAATGTTGGTGTTTTATGTACACTGTATTTTTAGTAAACTTCCTAGGCTGTTGGAAGAGGCAGGTGAAGAGAATAGTGTGAAAGTACATACTATTCTAGTTGTGTTGGTTTCATTAGAAGGTTTATAGTGTACTACATGTTGAACACTGCTCAGTGGAGGTGTATGTGGATCTGCAGTGTGCAGTGTTGTCTGTCCGTGTCCCAGTATGTATCAGTAGATGGGAGTTCAGGAGTGATTTAAGTTCCCTCCTCGCTCTCCCCATACTGGCCTTAGCTCTGACCCATTTTTAAGGGAGGGGGGGGGAGAGTCTGACCCCCCTCCTTACTCTCTTCCTCTCCTCTCCTCTTCTCCCCGTGCACTCACACCATCCTCTTCTCCAGGTCATTATTGTGAAATATGATGAGGCCTGGATATGCCCTCATGAAATTTCAATGAGCATTGATCTGTGTGATTGCAAGGAATCCTTCACATAGTGGTTTGAGTAGGGGGAGAGGGAGGAGGAGAGGGAGGAAGAGAGGGAGATAGGGAGGGGGGAGTTGTGTTAATTTATTTATTGCTGTTTAGTTTTACTCGTTTGAATCTGTTCTGGTTTGGTAGAGGGCTGTCAGAATGCCTGTCCCTATGAGGCTCCTGAGTGGCGCAGCGGTCTAAGGCACTGCCTGTCACTACAGTCCCTGGTTCAAATCCAGGCTGTATCACAACCGGCCATGATTGGGAGTCCCATAAGGCGACGGACAATTGGCCCAGCGTTGCCGGGGTAGGCCGTCATTGTAAATAAGGATTTGTTCTTAACTGACTTGCCTAGTTAAATAAAGGTTAAAAAAAATAATGTTTTAAGTAAAAATAAATATGATACCATGTCATTATTCTGCCATATACACTACTAGACTGTTGAAAATCCACAGTGTCAAAAACCACCAGCATGATCTTGGAATATTCTCCTGACACTTATTTTCCCTTCTTGCTACGTTTGGCTGTGGTGTGGTGTGAAAGGGTTGCTGTAGTGTCCAGTAATGTGTTGATCTCTGACCGTGGTCGAGTAGGGTTACTAAGATGAAGTAATGTCATGTGTTCTGTTCTCAAGGTATAAATTGGAGTAAACTCCAAGGACAAATTCCTGTTCGTATTGGGTCACTTTACAAAAAAAATAAAAAAAATAAAAAAAATATCATCACTGCAATTTCTTTTCTCTTCAGTAATTGTGCCGCTGCCATTTTTTTGCAAGGAGTCAAAATAAGGGCTGAGTTGGTACAACCTCCTGCTATTTCTGTGTAAAACCACTAGCTAATGCAGGGAGAAACACAAACCAGCGTCTCTTCCCAAAGTCAACACGGGTTAAAGTGGAAAACAATGACACAGTTAGAGGAGTGAATTCTCCTTCATTATAAACACTCTCCATGTGGTTTGAGCTGTTTCACATGTAGAGAGGACAGAGATCACTCCATTCAACAAACATGTTTATTTGGTCAAGTTTCACTAGCGCCATATCTATAGTGTGGTGTTTCATTAAACTGTCTGTTTCTAAAGACACAAGGGCACGAGTTTCCTGATAAGATGGTGTGGGTTGTTGGTTGACAGGCGTTTCCTGATAAGATGGTGTGGGTTGTTGGTTGACAGACGTTTCCTGATAAGATGGTGTGGGTTGTTGGTTGACAGGCGTTTCCTGATAAGATGGTGTGGGTTGTTGGTTGACAGGCGTTTCCTGATAAGATGGTGTGGGTTGTTGGTTGACAGGCGTTTCCTGATAAGATGGTGTGGGTTGTTGGTTGACAGGCGTTTCCTGATAAGATGGTGTGGGTTGTTGGTTGACAGGCGTTTCCTGATAAGATGGTGTGGGTTGTTGGTGTACAGGCGTTTCCTGATAAGATGGTGTGGGTTGTTGGTGTACAGGCGTTTCCTGATAAGATGGAGTGTGTAGCTGGTTGACAGACGTTTCCTGATAAGATGGTGTGGGTTGTTGGTTGACAGGCGTTTCCTGATAAGATGGTGTGGGTTGTTGGTTGACAGGCGTTTCCTGATAAGATGGTGTGGGTTGTTGGTTGACAGGCGTTTCCTGATAAGATGGTGTGGGTTGTTGGTTGACAGGAGTTTCCTGATAAGATGGTGTGGGTTGTTGGTTGACAGGCGTTTCCTGATAAGATGGTGTGGGTTGTTGGTTGACAGACGTTTCCTGATAAGATGGTGTGGGTTGTTGGTTGACATGCGTTTCCTGATAAGATGGTGTGGGTTGTTGGTTGACAGACGTTTCCTGATAAGATGGTGTGGGTTGTTGGTTGACAGACGTTTCCTGATAAGATGGTGTGGGTTGTTGGTGTACAGGAGTTTCCTGATAAGATGGTGTGGGTTGTTGGTTGACAGGCGTTTCCTGATAAGATGGTGTGGGTTGTTGGTTGACAGGCGTTTCCTGATAAGATGGTGTGGGTTGTTGGTTAACAGACGTTTCCTGATAAGATGGTGTGGGTTGTTGGTTGACAGGCGTTTCCTGATAAGATGGTGTGGGTTGTTGGTTGACAGGCGTTTCCTGATAAGATGGTGTGGGTTGTTGGTGTGACAGACGTTTCCTGATAAGATGGAGTGTGTAGCTGGTTGTTTGTCTTTAACATGTTTAGTTTTGTAACTGTTTTGAGTTATTTTACTAAGCCAAATTAGTCATGCGGAACAGCTTTTGACTGTGATTGTCTATGATTGGACTATGATTATAGCTTGTGGCAGGTAAACTAGTTAAGAGTGTTGAGCCAGTAAGTGGAAGGTTACTGGTTCCAGTCCCAGAGCCGACTAGGTAAGTTTCAAAGACAGTTAACCCTAATTACTCCTATAAGTTGCTCTGGATCAGCTGTCAGCTTTTGACCACCTCTCCACTTCATTCATATGAATGGGAACATATGTGCACATTTGAAAGCCTATAAAGTCCCCTGTTATATTGGTCGGTCTCTTTGCATAGACTAGTACTTTGACCTTTGCCCCCAGTCCCACATAGATTTAAATGTGTTTTCATGAGGTTTTTACAGCGTTGGAAGTGGAGGAAAGGTTAGTTCTTTCCAAAGACAAAACAAACATATTTTGTAGCTGATTATGCTTGAGCGCTTTGAATGTTTTTCTCTCTCAGCCGGCATCAACAGTGAAGGGAAATCATGTTTTTCTCTCTCAGCCGGCATCAACAGTGAAGGGAAATCATGTTTTTCTCTCTCAGCCGGCATCAACAGTGAAGGGAAATCATGTTTTTCTCTCTCAGCCTGGCATCAACAGTGAAGGGAAATCATGTTTTCTCTCTCAGCCGGCATCAACAGTGAAGGGAAATCATGTTTTTCTCAGCCGGCATCAACAGAAGGGAAATCATGTTTTTCCTCAGTCCCACATCAGTGAAAAATCATGTTTTTCTCTCTCAGCCGGTTTCAACAGTGAAGGGAAATCATGTTTTCTCTCTCAGCCGGCATCAACAGTGAAGGGAAATCATGTTTTTCTCTCTCAGCCGGCATCAACAGTGAAGGGAAATCATGTTTTTCTCTCTCAGCCGGCATCAACAGTGAAGGGAAATCATGTTTTTCTCTCTCAGCCGGCATCAACAGTGAAGGGAAATCATGTTTTTCTCTCTCAGCCGGCATCAACAGTGAAGGGAAATCATATTTTGTTTTGTTTTTAATGAACACCACAAAACATCTCATTTTGTCATGTTGATATTGCTCCTGTGCATGTTTCGCTTCAAACGGCCTGCTCCAGACAGCCTGCGCATCTCCCTTCCTTTCCTACCCCTCCTTCCCCGGTCCTCTCACTCCTCTCCCTCCCCCTCCCCTCCTTTCCTCTGCCTCCTCTTGCTGCCCTCTATCCTCTCGTTAAGTGAATATTATCTGCTCTCCTAGTGCGAAGATTGTGCCCAATGTGGAAATCGATAGCAATAAAGGGGACTAAACAGCCTCTGACATCCACAACTGCGTGGCCATGTTGACACACAGAGCAGAGCCCATCCATCTCCATATCCGCTTGTTAATGGAGCCTTTACAGGCAGCCTCACCCAGCCCCCAGCCCCCAACCCCCAGCCCCGACCCCCAGCCCCCAGCCCCGACCCCCAGCCCCTAGCCCCGGCCCTCAGCCCCCAACCCCCAGCCCCGACCCCCAGCCCCGACCCCCAGCCCCGACCCCAGCCCCTAGCCCCGGCCCTCAGCCCCAACCCCAGCCCCTAGCCCCAGCCCTCAGCCCCCAACCCCCAGCCCCTAGCCCCGACCCCCAGCCCCGACCCCCAGCCCCGACCCCCAGCCCCTAGCCCCAGCCCTCAGCCCCCAACCCCAGCCCCTAGCCCCGACCCCCAGCCCCGACCCCCAGCCCCGACCCCCAGCCCCTAGCCCCAGCCCTCAGCCCCCAACCCCCAGCACCTAGCCCCGGCCCTCATCCCCCAGCCCCGACCCCCAGCCCTCAGCCCCGAACCCCAGCCCCGACCCCCAGCTCTAGCCCCGGCCCTCAGCCCCCAACCTCCAGCCCCGCCCCCAGTCCCTAGCCCCGGCCATTCCCCAGCCCCCAGCCCCGACCCCCAGCCCCGACCCCAGCCCCTAGCCCGGCCCTCATCCCCAGCCCCCAGCCCACACTCCCCCTCACCCCACACTCCCCCTCACCCCACACTCCTTACTCCACCCCACACTCCCCCTCACCCCACACTCCTTACTACACCCCACACTCCTTACTACACTCCCACCCCCTCACCCAACACTCCTTACTCCACCCACACTCCTTACTCCACCCCACACTCCCCCTCACCCCACTCCTTACTACACCCCACACTCCTTACTACAACCCACACTCCTTACTCCATCCCACACTCCTTACTCCATCCCACACTCCCCCTCACCCAACACTCCTTACTCCACCCACACTCCTTACTCCATCCCACACTCCTTACTCCATCCCACACTCCTTACTCCATCCCACACTCCTTACTCCATCCCACACCCCCTCACCCAACACTCCTTACTCCACCCCACTCCTTACTCCATCCCACACTCCTTACTCCACCCCACACTCCTTACTCCATCCCACACTCCTTACTCCATCCCACACTCCCCCTCACCCAACACTCCTTACTCCATCCCACACTCCACCCCACACTCCCCCTCACCCCACACTCCTTACTACCCCCACACTCCTTACTCCATCCCACACTCCTTACTCCATCCCACACTCCTTACTCCATCCCACACTCCTTACTCCATCCCACACTCCCCCTCACCCAACACTCCTTACTCCACCCCACACTCCTTACTCCATCCCACACTCCTTACTCCACCCCACACTCCTTACTCCATCCCACACTCCTTACTCCATCCCACACTCCCCCTCACCCAACACTCCTTACTCCATCCCACACTCCTTACTCCACCCCACACTCCCCCTCACCCCACACTCCTTACTACACCCCACACTCCTTACTCCACCCCACACTCCTTACTCCATCCCACACTCCTTACTCCACCCCACACTCCTTACTCCATCCCACACTCCTTACTCCATCCCACACTCCCCCTCACCCAACACTCCTTACTCCATCCCACACTCCTTACTCCACCCCACACTCCTTACTCCATCCCACACTCCTTACTCCATCCCACACTCCCCTCACCCAACACTCCTTACTCCATCCCACACTCCTTACTCCATCCCACACTCCCCCTCACCCAACACTCCTTACTCCATCCCACACTCCTTACTCCATCCCACACTCCCCCTCACCCAACACTCCTTACTCCATCCCACACTCCTTACTCCATCCCACACCCCCTCCCCAACACTCCCCCTCACCCAACACTCCTTACTACACCCAACACTCCTTACTACACCCCACACTCCTTACTACACCCCACACTCCTTACTACACCCCACACTCCTTACTACACCCCACACTCCTTACTACACCCCACACTCCTTACTACACCCCACACTTTTTATTTTTATTTTTTTATTTCACCTTTATTTAACCAGGTAGGCTAGCTGAGAACAGGTTCTCATTTGCAACTGCAACCTGGCCAAGATAAAGCATAGCAGAGTGAACAGACAACACAGAGTTACACATGGAGTAAACAATTAACAAGTCAATAACACAGTAGAGAAAAAAAGGGGAGTCTATATACAATGTGTGCAAAAGGCATGAGGAGGTAGGCGAATAATTACAATATTGCAGATTAACACTGGAGTGATAAATGATCAGATGATCATGTACAGGTAGAGATATTTGTGTGCAAAAGAGCAGAAAGGTAAATAAATAAAAACTGTGGGGATGAGGTAGGTGAGAATGGGTGGGCTATTTACCAATAGATTATGTACAGCTGCAGCGATCGGTTAGCTGCTCAGATAGCTGATGTTTGAAGTTGGTGAGGGAGATAAAAGTCTCCAACTTCAGCGATTTTTTGCAAATCGTTCCAGTCACAGGCAGCAGAGTACTGGAAACGAAAGGCGGCGAATGAGGTGTTGGCTTTGGGGATGCTCAATGAGATACACCTGCTGGAGCGCGTACTACGGATGGGTGTTGCCATCGTGACCAGTGAGCTGAGATAAGGCGGAGCTTTGCCTAGCATGGCCTTGTAGATGACCTGGAGCCAGTGGGTCTGGCGGCGAATATGCGAGGGGCCAGCCGACTAGAGCATACAAGTCGCAGTGGTGGGTAGTATAAGGTGCTTTAGTGACAAAAACGGATGGCACTGTGATAAACTGCATCAGTTTGCTGAGAAGAGTGTTGGAAGCCATTTTGTAGATGACATTGCCGAAGTCGAGGATCGGTAGGATAGTCAGTTTTACTAGGGTAAAGCTTGGCAGCGTGAGTGAAGGAGGCTTTGTTGCGGAATAGAAAGCCGACTCTTGATTTGATTTTCGATTTGAGATGTTTGATTCTGGAAGGAGAGTTTGATATGGGTCTGGAAAGGAGACACCTAGGTACTTATAGGTGTCCACATATTCAAGGTTGGAACCATCCAGTGTGGTGATGCTAGTCGAACAGCGGGTGCAGGCAGCGATCGGTTGAAAAGCATGCATTTGGTTTACTAGCGTTTAAGAGCAGTTGGAGGCCACGGAAGGAGTGTTGTATGGGCGTGAAGCTCGATTGGAGGTTAGATAGCACAGTGTCCAATGACGGGCCGAAAGTGTATAGAATGGTGTCGTCTGCGTAGAGGTGGATCAGGGAATCGCCCGCAGCAAGAGCAACATCATTGATATACACAGAGAAAAAGAGTCGGCCCGAGAATTGAACCTGTGGCACCCCCATAGAGACTGCCAGAGGACCGGACAACATGCCCTCCGATTTGACACACTGAACTCTGTCTGCAAAGTAATTGGTGAACCAGGC
>NC_088405.1:90395095-90407595 GCF_034236695.1 Oncorhynchus nerka | reverse complement strand
ACCATACGTGCTTTTTACACTCACTTTCATAAATAAGGGCAGTCTAGCTTCATGGGAATGTGAAATTACTTCCATTAGCCACGATAGAATATTTAAATCTCTTCCACTGTGCTTCACATTGACTTGCATTAGCTACAATCATATATGTAAATCCCCTCCACTCTTCTTTACATTGACTTGCATTAGCTACAATCATATATGTAAATCCCCTCCACTCTTCTTTACATTGACTTCCATTAGCTACAATCATATATGTAAATCCCCTCCACTCTTCTTTACATTGACTTGCATTAGCTACAATCATATATGTAAATCCCCTCCACTCTTCTTTACATTGACTTCCATTAGCTACAATCATATATGTAAATCCCCTCCACTCTTCTTTACATTGAATTCCATTAGCTACAATCATATATGTAAATCCCCTCCACTCTTCTTTACATTGACTTCCATGAGCTACAATCATATATGTAAATCCCCTCCACTCTTCTTTACATTGAATTCCATTAGCTACAATCATATATGTAAATCCCCTCCACTCTTCTTTACATTGACTTGCATTAGCTACAATCATATATGTAAATCCCCTCCACTCTTCTTTACATTGACTTCCATTAGCTACAATCATATATGTAAATCCCCTCCACTCTTCTTTACATTGACTTCCATTAGCTACAATCATATATGTAAATCCCCTCCACTCTTCTTTACATTGACTTCCATTAGCTACAATCATATATGTAAATCCCCTCCACTCTTCTTTACATTGACTTCCATTAGCTACAATCATATATGTAAATCCCCTCCACTCTTCTTTACATTAGCTTTGTTATCTGTGCCGAACACAACAGGTGTATAGACCTTACAGTGAAATGCTAACAAAAGGTGTAGTAGACTTACAGTGAAATTGAATACAAGGTGTAGTAGACCTTACAGTGAAATGCCACAACAGGTGTAGTAAAAAATGCAACACAACAGGTGTAGTAGACCTTACAGTGAAATCTCAAATCAAATCAAATTGTAATAGTCACATGTGCCGAACACAACAGGTGTAGTAGACCTTACAGTGAAATGCCGAACACAACAGGTGTAGTAGACCTTACAGTGAAATGCTGAATACAACAGGTGTAGTAGACCTTACAGTGAAATGCTGAATACAACAGGTGTAGTAGACCTTACAGTGAAATGCTGAACACAACAGGTGTAGTAGACCTTACAGTGAAATGCTGAATACAACAGGTGTAGTAGACCTTACAGTGAAATGCTGAACACAACAGGTGTAGTAGACCTTACAGTGAAATGCCGAACACAACAGGTGTAGTAGACCTTACAGTGAAATGCCGAACACAACAGGTGTAGTAGACCTTACAGTGAAATGCCGAACACAACAGGTGTAGTAGACCTTACAGTGAAATGTGAAATGCCGAACAACAAGACCTTACAGGAAATGTGTAGTAGACCTTACAGTGAAATGTAGTAGACTGAATACAACAGGTGTAGTAGACCTTACAGTGAAATGCTGAATGGTGTAATAGACCTTACAGTGAAATGCTGAATACAACAGGTGTAGTAGACCTTACAGTGAAATGCTGAATACAACACAACAGGTGTAGTAGACCTTACAGTGAAATGCTGAGTGAAATACTGAATACAACAGGTGTAAACCTTACAGTGAAATGCTGAATACAACAGGTGTAGTAGACCTTACAGTGAAATGCTGAATACAACAGGTGTAGTAGACCTTACAGTGAAATGCTGAATACAACAGGTGTAGTAGACCTTACAGTGAAATGCTGAATACAACAGGTGTAGTAGACCTTACAGTGAAATGCTGAATACAACAGGTGTAGTAGACCTTACAGTGAAATGCTGAATACAACAGGTGTAGTAGACCTGACAGTGAAATGCTGAAGACAACAGGTGTAGTAGACCTTACAGTGAAATGCTGAACACAACAGGTGTAGTAGACCTTACAGTGAAATGCTGAACACAACAGGTGTAGTAGACCTTACAGTGAAATACTGAATACAACAGGTGTAGGTAGACCTTACAGTGAAATGCTGAATACAACAGGTGTAGGAGACCTGACAGTGAAATGCTGAATACAACAGGTGTAGTAGACCTTACAGTGAAATGCTGAACACAACAGGTGTAGTAGACCTTACAGTGAAATGCTGAACACAACAGGTGTAGTAGACCTTACAGTGAAATGCTGAATACAACAGGTGTAGGTAGACCTTACAGTGAAATGCTGAATACAACAGGTGTAGTAGACCTTACAGTGAAATGCTGAACACAACAGGTGTAGTAGACCTTACAGTGAAATGCTGAATACAACAGGTGTAGTAGACCTTACAGTGAAATGCTGAACACAACAGGTGTAGTAGACCTTACAGTGAAATGCTGAACACAACAGGTGTAGGTAGACCTTACAGTGAAATGCTGAACACAACAGGTGTAGTAGACCTTACAGTGAAATGCCGAACACAACAGGTGTAGTAGACCTTACAGTGAAATGCTGAATACAACAGGTGTAGTAGACCTTACAGTGAAATGCTGAATGCAACAGGTGTAGTAGACCTTACAGTAAAATGCTGAACACAACAGGTGTAGTAGACCTTACAGTGAAATGCTGAATGCAACAGGTGTAGTAGACCTTACAGTAAAATGCTTACTTACTATCTCCTAACCAACAATGCAGTTTAAAACCATTTAGATAAATTACGGATAAGAATAAAAAATAAAAGTAACAAGTAATTAAAGAGCAGCAGTAAAATAACAATAGCAAGACTATATACAGGGGGTACCGGTACAGAGTCAATGTGGAGGCTATATACAGGGGGTAGCGGCACAGAGTCAATGTGTGGGGGCACCGGTTAGTTGAGGTAATATGTATATGTAGGTAGAGTTATTAAAGTGACTATGAGTAGATGATAACAACAGAGTAGCAGCGGTGTAAAATAGGGGGCAATGCAAATAGTCTGGGTAGCCATTTGATTAGGTGTTCAGGAGTCTTATGGCTTGGGGGTAGAAGCTGTTTAGAAGCCACTTGGACCTAGACTTGGCGCTCCGGTACCACTTTCTGTGCGATAGCAGAGAGAACAGTCTATGACTGGGGTGGCTGGAGTCTTTGACAATTTTCAGGGCCTTCCTCTGACACCGCCTGGTATAGACATCCTGGATGGCAGGAAGCTTGGCCCCAGTGACGTACTGGGCTGTTCGCACTACCCTCTGTAGTGCCTTGCAGTTGGAGGCCCAGCAGTTGCCATACCAGGCAGTGATGCAACCAGTGCTCTCGATGGTGCAGCTCTAGAACCTTTTGAGGATCTGAGGACCCATATGCCAAATCTTTTCAGTCTCCTGAGGGGGAATAGGTTTTGTCGTGCCCGCTTCACGACTGTCTTGGTGTGCTTGGACCATGTTAGTTTGTTGGTGATATGGACGCCAAGGAACTCGAAGCTCTCAACCTGCTCCACTACAGCCCCATTGATGAGAATGGGGGCGTGCTCAGTCCTCTTTTTCCTGTTGTCCACAATCATCTCCTTTGTCTTGATCACGTTGAGGGGGAGGTTGTTGTCCTGGCACCATACGGCCAGGTCTCTGACCTCCCCCCTATAGGCTGTCTCCTCATTGTCGGTGATCAGGCCTACCACTGTTGTGTCATCGTCAAACTTAATTATGGTGTTGGAGTCATGCCTGGCCTTGCAGTCATGAGTGAACAGGGAGTACAGGAGGGGACTAAGCACGCACCCCTAATGGGCCCCTGTGTTGAGGATCAGCGTGGCGGATGTGTTGTTACCTACCCTCACCACCTGGGGACAGCCCGTCAGGAAGTCCAGGATCCAGTTGCAGAGGGAGGTGTTTAGTCCCAGGGTCTTTAGCTTATTGATGAGCTTTGAGGGCACTATGGTGTTGAATGCTAAGCTGTAGTCAGTGAATAGCATTCTCACATAGGTGTTCCTTTTGTCCCGGTCGGAAAGGGCAGTGTGGAGTGCAATAGAGATAGCATCATCTGTGGATCTGTTGGGATGGTATGCACATTGGAGTGGGTCTAGGGTTTCTGGGATAATGGTGTTGATGTGAGCCATGGATCAGCTTTTCAAAGCACTTTATGGCTACAGACGTGAGTGCTACGGGTCGGTAGTCATTTAGGCAGGTTACCTTGGTGTTCCTGGACACAGGGGCTATGGTGGTCTGCTTAAAACATGTTGGGTATTACAGACTCGGACAGGGACATGTTGAAAATGTCAGTGAAAGCCTGTTTTGGTAAAAAGCTAAGGGCCTGGAGAAATGTAACCACTCTCAGATTAATAGACGCAATAACTGACCATCCGTGATATCAAAATGATTTTTATTAACCATGTTGTGAGTGTACAGTGTTTGTTTACGTTTACAATGTTTACAAACATAGGAGAAAAACAAGCTCATATGTTGTGTTCCCATGGGGTGTGACAGTTAAACTAAGCTCATGAGTCATTCCTAAGTTATATTCTTGAAGAATCAATGGGTATATATAATTAATTAACAAGTTTTAAAAAATGGGTGTAGCAAAGACATATTGCCCCTTTAAAGCAATCACAGGCTGGAAAGGGCCTTGGTACCGGTTATTTGATATATTCTTTGATGTACTACTCTTGATAGATATTGTACTTCCTGTGGAACACAACTTCAGAAATTAGCTGGTAAAATTAATAAAACAAGATGAATACTGTACGAAGAGTGAACTCAACTCCAGATTATATTCTGAACGTATGACGAAAACATTCATTGTTATGAGATTATTTTACAGTGCTCTAATCGTTCAGTATTGTGCGTGTGTCCTCAGCTCTGAATGAACCCACCATCGACTACGGTTTCCAACGACTGCAGAAGGTCATCCCCCGGCACCCTGGGGATCCAGAACGCCTTCCAAAGGTACCAGTCGCACTTCCTGTTCTTCAAATGACCAATCAGTCCACAGCCTTGTACACTAACTGTCCAATCAGAGTCTATCAGTCACACTTCCTGTTTTTCAACTGACCATTTAGTCCACAGCCTGTACCCTAACTATCCAATCAGAGTCTATCAGTCACACTTCCTGTTTTTCAACTGACCATTTAGTCTCCAGCCTGTACCCTAACTGTCCAATCAGAGTCTATCAGTCACACTTCCTGTTTTTCAACTGACCATTTAGTCCACAGCCTGTACCCTAACTGTCCAATCAGAGTCTATCAGTCACACTTCCTGTTTTTCAACTGACCATTTAGTCCACAGCCTGTACCCTAACTGTCCAATCAGAGTCTATCAGTCACACTTCCTGTTTTTCAACTGACCATTTAGTCCACAGCCTGTACCCTAACTGTCCAATCAGAGTCTATCAGTCACACTTCCTGTTTTTCAACTGACCATTTAGTCCACAGCCTGTACCCTAACTGTCCAATCAGAGTCTACACGTCTAAACCATTACGACCAACGGATCATTTCTCTTTAGATGTGTCAGTTTATCCTCTCCAAATCAAAATCCAATCAAAGGTTAACTGTCCAAAGCAGGTATATAATGGTGCAAACTTCCTCCTTCAACAGGGGACTGACCATATTCAGCTCCACAGCCTGTACCCTAATATTCAGCTGAATCAGAGTGTATCAGTCACACTATTCAGCTGAACCTTTCAACTGACCATTATTCAGCTGAACCTTAGCCTGTAGCCGTGTCGGGTCAACTGTCTACATATTCAGCTGAACCTATCGTACTCAGCACTGTCGGGTCACTCCTACATATTCAGCTGAACCTTATTTAGCCACAGCCTCCTGTATTCAGCTGAACCTGTCCTGTAATGTCGGGTCACTCCTACATATTCAGCTGAACCTTATCGTCTAAACCCTTATCGTACTGTAGCCGTGTCGGGTCACTCCTACATATTCAGCTGAACCTTATCGTTGTATCCTCGGGTCACTCCTAATATTCAGCTGAAATCCAATCAAGCCGTGTCACTCCTACATATTCAGCTGAACCTTATCGTACTGTAGCCGTGTTCACTCCTACATATTCAGCTGAACCTTATCGTAATGGTGCAGTGTCGGGTCACTCCTACATATTCAGCTGAACCTTATCGTACTGTAGCCGTGTCGGGTCACTCCTACATATTCAGCTGAACCTTATCGTACTGTAGCCGTGTCGGGTCACTCCTACATATTCAGCTGAACCTTATCGTACTGTAGCCGTGTCGGGTCACTCCTACATATTCAGCTGAACCTTATCGTACTGTAGCCGTGTCGGGTCACTCCTACATATTCAGCTGAACCTTATCGTACTGTAGCCGTGTCGCTGAACCTTATCGTCAGCCGTCCTCCTACATATTCAGCTGAACCTTATCGTACTGGGTAGCCGTGTCGGGTCACTCCTATTCAGCTGAACCTTATCGTGTCGGGTCACTCCTACATATTCAGCTGAACCTTATCGTACTGTAGCCGTGTCGGGTCACTCCTACATATTCAGCTGAACCTTATCGGGTCACTCCTACATATTCAGCTGAACCTTATCGTACTGTAGCCGTGTCGGGTCACTCCTACATATTCAGCTGAACCTTATCGTACTGTAGCCGTGTCGGGTCACTCCTACATATTCAGCTGAACCTTATCGTACTGTAGCCGTGTCGGGTCACTCCTACATATTCAGCTGAACCTTATCGTACTGTAGCCGTGTCGGGTCACTCCTACATATTCAGCTGAACCTTATCGTACTGTAGCCGTGTCGGGTCACTCCCTACATATTCAGCTGAACCTATTCAGCTGAACCTTATCGTTCTGTAGCCGTGTCGGGTCACTCCTACATATTCAGCTGAACCTTATCGTACTGTAGCCGTGTCGGGTCACTCCTACATATTCAGCTGAACCTTATCGTACTGTAGCCGTGTCGGGTCACTCCTACATATTCAGCTGAACCTTATCGTACTGTAGCCGTGTCGGGTCACTCCTACATATTCAGCTGAACCTTATCGTACTGTAGCCGTGTCGGGTCACTCCTACATATTCAGCTGAACCTTATCGTACTGTAGCCGTGTCGGGTCACTCCTACATATTCAGCTGAACCTTATCGTACTGTAGCCGTGTGGGTCACTCCTACATATTCAGCTGAACCTTATCGTACTGTAGCCGTGTCGGGTCACTCCTACATATTCAGCTGAACCTTATCGTACTGTAGCCGTGTCGGGTCACTCCTACATATTCAGCTGAACCTTATCGTACTGTAGCCGTGGGTCACTCCTACATATTCAGCTGAACCTTATCGTCTGTAGCCGTACATATTCAGCTGAACCTTATCGTACTGTAGCTGTATTCAGCTGAACGTCGTCGGGTCACTCCTACATATTCAGCTGAACCTTATCGTACTGTAGCCGTGTCGGGTCACTCCCTACATATTCAGCTGAACCTTATCGTACTGTATTCAGCTGAACCTGTCGGGTCACTCCTACATATTCAGCTGAACCTTATCGTACTGTAGCCGTGTCTGGTCACTCCTACATATCCAGCTGAACCTTATCGTACTGTAGCCGTGTCGGGTCACTCCTACATATTCAGCTGAACCTTATCGTACTGTAGCCGTGTCGGGTCACTCCTACATATTCAGCTGAACCTTATCGTACTGTAGCCGTGTCGGGTCACTCCTACATATTCAGCTGCACCTTATCGTTCTGTAGCCGTGTCGGGTCACTCCTACATATTCAGCTGAACCTTATCGTACTGTAGCCGTGTCGGGTCACTCCTACATATTCAGCTGAACCTTATCGTACTGTAGCCGTGTCGGGTCACTCCTACATATCCAGCTGAACCTTATCGTACTGTAGCCGTGTTGGGTCACTCCTACATATTCAGCTGAACCTTATCGTACTGTAGCCGTGTTGGGTCACGACCCTGTAGATCCAGCTGAACCTTATCGTACTGTAGCCGTGTTGGGTCACAACCCTGCGCTTCCAGCTGAACCTTAGCGTTCTGTAGCCTTAGTGGGTCACGACCCTATGATCCAGCTGAACCTTAGTGTTCTGTAGCCGTAGTGGGTCACGACCCCGGGATCCAGCTGAACCTTAGTGTTCTGTAGCTGTAGTGGGTCACGACCCCGGGATCCAGCTGAACCTTAGTGTTCTGTAGCCGTAGTGGGTCACGACCCTGGGATCCAGCTGAACCTCAGTGTTCTGTAGCCGTAGTGGGTCACGACCCCGGGATCCAGCTGAACCTTAGTGTTCTGTAGCCGTAGTGGGTCACGACCCCGGGATCCAGCTGAACCTTAGTGTTCTGTAGCCGTAGTGGGTCACGACCCTGGGATCCAGCTGAACCTTAGTGTTCTGTAGCCGTAGTGGGTCACGACCCTGGGATCCAGCTGAACCTTAGTGTTCTGTAGCCGTAGTGGGTCACGACCCTGGGATCCAGCTGTCTCGATCTGATGAGTTGTTTATCACTAAAGTGCGTCCAGCTACGCACACTTCCTGTGACATCAAGAGAGCAGACTCACGTGTCAACAACGGTGGAGTCCTTATTCATCTCCAATGTCAACAACGACACACAGACTCCTGCACATGTGTTAACGATGTCACATGTGTTAACGATGTCACATGTGGCCGTGCGAACATGTTCAATGGAAGGGCAGAGACGTTGACATCACTGCTGTGGAAGAGCAGGTAACGTTACCTAGAGATGGTACCAAAGCAAAGCACAACAGTCCTTTATTCCCTCACCTGCAGTGTGTGTGTGTGTGTGTGTGTGTGTGTGTGTGTGTGTGTGTGTGCCTGTGTGTCTGTGTGTGTCTGTGTGTGTGTGTGTGTGTGTGTGTGAGCTGCAGAAAAGCAGAGTGTAAATTGATTCTTTGGGAGTAATAAATATACGGCACTTTATCTTGTTATACGCATACGTACCCTATCGCCCACCCCTCCGCTAGCCTTTCCCAGCACCCCTCTGCTGCTAGCCTTTCCCAGCACCCCTCCTGTTCCCATCCTACCCTCCCTGACCCAGCACCCCTCCTATTTCCACCCTACCCTCCCTGACCCAGCACCCCTCCTGTTTCCACCCTACCCTCCCTGACCCAGCTGCTCCTGGCTGTTCCCATCCTACCCTCCCTGACCCAGCACCCCTCCTGTTTCCACCCTACCCTCCCTGACCCAGCACCCCTCCTGTTTCCACCCTACCCTCCCTGACCCAGCACCCTCCTATTTCCACCCTACCCTCCCTGACCCAGCACCCCTCCTGTTTCCACCCTACCCTCCCTGACCCAGCACCCCTCCTATTTCCACCCTACCCTCCCTGACCCAGCACCCCTCCTGTTTCCACCCTACCCTCCCTGACCCAGCTGCTCCTGGCTGTTCCCATCCTACCCTCCCTGACCCAGCTACTCCTGGCTGTTCCCGTCCTACCCTCCCTGACCCAGCTACTCCTGGCTGTTCCCATCCTACCCTCCCTGACCCAGCTGCTCCTGGCTGTTCCCATCCTACCCTCCCTGACCCAGCTGCTCCTGGCTGTTCCCATCCTACCCTCCCTGACCCAGCTGCTCCTGGCTGTTCCCATCGTACCCTCCCTGACCCAGCTACTCCTGACTCTGCTCTGCCTGGTCCTTAGGAGAGAAATACAGGCAATGACCGTCAGCACACACAAACACACATATACTGTATGGACCTATAGTAGGCTTTCTTCTATCTCACCTGAACCCTGGTGACGGAAACTACTGATACTAACCTGGACTCTGATGATGGAAACGACTGATACTAACCTGGACTCTGGTGATGGAAACTACTGATACTAACCTGGACTCTGATGATGGAAACGACTGAAACCAACCTTGACTCTGGTGATGGAAACAACTGAAACCAACCTTGACTCTGGTGAGGGGAACGACTGAAACCAACCTTGACTCTGGTGAGGGAATCGACTGAAACCAACCTTGACTCTGGTGAGGGAATCGACTGTTCTCATGACATTAGTAACTAGAGGATCTCCAGTCATGACAGAGGTGAAAGTAAGGATACGTTACTGTAGGACATGTGACCTATCAGAGAAGACTGAGGGAGGGGAAGTGGAGGATAGGGTACTGTAGGACATGTGACCTATCAGAGAAGACTGAGGGAGGGGAAGTGGAGGATAGGGTACTGTAGGACATGTGACCTATCAGAGAAGACTGAGGGAGGGGAAGTGGAGGATAGGGTACTGTAGGACATGTGACCTATCAGAGAAGACTGAGGGAGGGGAAGTGGAGGATAGGGTACTGTAGGACATGTGACCTATCAGAGAAGAATGAGGGAGGGGAAGTGGATGCCTTTAGTTGGGTGTACACATGCCTCACTTCATTAGTTCACATTAGTATTTACAGCAGCATCAGCCGTGTAATATGCAACCAGGCAGCTATTGTAGCCATCGCTCCATAACATTACCCCCTCCACTCACTCACTCACTCACACACCCACTCACCCACTCACTCACTCACTCACTCACTCACTCACTCACTCACTCACTCACTCACTCACTCACTCACTCACTCACTCACACACCCACTCACCCACTCACTCACTCACTCACTCACCACCACCACTCACTCACTCACACACCCACTCACCCACTCACTCACTCACTCACTCACTCACTCACTCACTCACCACACTCACCACTCACCACTCACCCACTCACACACCACTCACCCACTCACTCACTCACTCACTCACTCACTCACTCACTCACTCACTCACTCACTCACTCACTCACCCACTCACACACCCACTCACCCACTCACTCACTCACTCACTCACTCACTCACTCACTCACTCACTCACTCACTCACTCACTCACCCACTCACCCACACCCACTCACCCACTCACCCACTCACCACTCACTCACCCACTCACTCACTCACCCACTCACACACCCACTCACTCACTCACTCACTCACTCACCACTCACTCACCCACTCACACACCCACTCACCCACTCACTCACTCACTCACTCACTCACTCACCACCACCACTCACTCACTCACCCACTCACACACCCACTCACCCACTCACTCACTCACTCACCACTCACCACTCACTCACTCACTCACCCACTCACACACCCACTCACCCACTCACTCACCCACTCACTCACTCACCACCACCACCACCACTCACTCACTCACTCACACACCCACTCACCCACTCACTCACTCACTCACTCACCCACTCACTCACTCACTCACTCACTCACTCACTCACTCACTCACTCACTCACCCACACACACCCACTCACCCACCCACTCACCCACTCACTCACTCACTCACTCACTCACTCACTCACTCACTCACCACTCACCACCACCACCACCCACCCCTCACTCACTCACTCACTCACTCACTCACTCACTCACCACTCACTCACTCACTCACTCACCCACTCACACACCCACTCACCCACTCACTCACTCACTCACCCACTCACCCACTCACTCACTCACTCACCCACTCACACACCCACTCACTCACTCACTCACCACTCACCACTCACCCACTCACACACCACTCACCACCACTCACTCACTCACTCACCCACTCACTCACTCACTCACTCACCCACTCACTCACTCACTCACCCACTCACTCACTCACTCACCCACTCACCCACTCACTCACTCACTCAATCACTCACTCACTCACTCACTCACTCACCCACCCACTCACTCACTCACTCACTCACTCACTCACTCACTCACTCACTCACTCACTCACTCACTCACTCACCCACTCACTCACTCACTCACTCACTCACTCACTCACTCACTCACCCACCCACTCACTCACTCACCCACCCACACCCACTCACTCACTCACTCACTCACTCAGTCACACCCCCAGCATTTCAAGCCATTTTGCCCTATAGGACGCAGACCAGTGCACCGTCATGTCCACTTATGTTGGTTTGATTTGTAAAATAATCTGACACATGGACTTGGAGGTAGTCGTTTTCACTGCGTTAGTTTACCTCTTACATCAGCATGGAGTGACAAGTCACGTGTTGAATACATTCTCCAACATCTCATAACGTTCATAGTAGTGAGAGGTGGCTTCTAGCAGGAAGTGATGATCTGATGATGTCATCAGGCATCCCCCCACACTGGTGGTTATCTGTGACAAGTCACGCCTGGCTGCAGCTGTTCTGGGGAGGACAGACCTGATAAACCTCTGTAGGTAGTGATGGTGACAATGCCAGTTGGGTCTGTCTGCTCTCTAGCTCTGCTCTACAGTCCACCCGGCAGGCATAGCCGGAGCCTCAAAGGGTACTTTACAATGGTCAGCATTCTCTTGGTCCAGGCCAGTAGCAAGCGTTTACAGTACTGTCAGATCTGGAGTTTAGTAGCCACATCTCGATGAGACTGGATTGTCAAAGACTCAGTTTGTAAGCTGAGGAGGACCTCATTTGGATAAGGTCATGTGGCTATTGTCTGTGATTCAGATTGATAGTGTGCTACTCAGTAAGCAATATCCAATCCATTACTTTAAAGCCTTTGAG
>NC_088405.1:90387595-90392595 GCF_034236695.1 Oncorhynchus nerka | reverse complement strand
GTTGTGTAACGTCTTGTGAAGTGTTTGGATATGGGTGACCAATGGAAGCTCCATTGTGTAGGTCATTTCTTTCCCAGCAGCCTCTCTGGCTGTCCTCTCCTCTCTGCTGATATCACCAGCTAGGCTGCTCATTTCTGCCCTATCGATCTCCTCCTTTATTGAGGTAATAACAGTTTGTTGACGGCACTCTTCAACTGCTGGAATCAATCTCCCAGGGTGGAGGAGGGAGAGAGAGAGAGGGAGAGAGAGGGAGAGGGAGAGGGAGAGGGAGAGAGAGAGAGAGAGAGAGAGAGGAGAGAGAGGGAGAGGGAGAGGGAGAGAGAGAGAGAGAGAGAGAGAGAGAGAGAGAGAGAGAGAGAAAGAGTGAGAGAAAGAGAGAGAGAGAGAGAGAGGAGAGAGAAAGAGTGAGAGAGAGAGAAAGAGTGAGAGAGAGAGGGAGAGAGAGAGAGAGAGAGAGAGAGAGAGATAGGGGGAGAGGGAGAGAGAGAGAGAGAGAGTGAGAGAGAGGGAGAGAGAAGAGAGAGAGAGAGAGAGAGAGAGAGAGAGGGAGAGAAAGAGTGAGAGTGGGAGAGAGAGAGAGAGAGGGAGAGAGAGAGAGAGAGAGAGAGAGAGAGAGAGAGAGAGAGGAGAGAGAGAGAGAGAGAAAGAGAGAGAGAGAGAGGGGGAGAGAGGGAGAGAGAGAGAGAGAGAGAGAGAGAGAGAGAGAGAAAGAGTGAGAGAGGGGAGAGAAAGAGTGAGAGAGTGAGATGGAGAGAGAGAGAGAGAGGGAGAGAGAGAGAGAGAGAGAGAGGTAGGGAGAGAAAGAGTGAGAGAGTGAGAGAGAGAGAGAGAGAGAGAGAGAGAGAGGGAGGGAGAGAAAGAGTGAGAGAGAGAGTGAGAGAGAGAGAGAGAGAGAGGAGGGAGAGAGAGAGAGAGAGAGAGAGAGAGAGAGAGAGAGAGAGAGAAAGAGTGAGAGAGAGAGAGAGAGAGAGAGGCTATGTGCACACTGCCCACAAAATGAGGTGGAAACTGAGCTGCACTTCCTAACCTCCTGCCAAATGTATGACCATATTATAGACACATATTTCCCTCAGATTACACAGATCCACAAAGCAAGATTTGTGACCTGTTGCCACAAGAAAAGGTCAACCAGTGAAGAACAAACACCATTGTAAATACAACCCATATTTATGTTTATTTATTTTCCCTTTTGTACTTGAACTATTTGCACATAACATTACATTTCAAATGTCTTTATTCTTTTGGAACTTTTGTGAGTGTAATGTTTACTGTTCATTTTTCACGGCACTCTTCAACTGCTGGACTCAATCTCACAGGGTGGAGGAGGGAGAGAAAGAGAGGGAGAGAGAGAGAGAGAGAGAGAGAGAGAGAGATAGAGAGAGAGAGAGAGAGAGAGAGAGAGAGAGAGAGAGAGAGAGAGAGAGAGAGAGAGAGAGAGAGAGAGAGAGAGAGAGAGAGAGAGAGAGAGAGAGAGAGAGAGAGAGAGAGAGAGAGAGAGAGAGAGAGAGAGAGAGTGAGAGAGAGAGAGAGAGAGAGAGAGAGAGAGACACAGAGAGACACAGAGAGACACAGAGGTAAAGGACACAGTTGTATAGGTAACAGCACCTCTCTATTCAGTCTAGGTTAGAATGGTCTGAGTTGATAACACATCAAGCCTGGGACACCTGTCACGTGTTCTCCCTCTCTGGCCTCTAGGTCAACAGGCTGCTCGTTATGGGCCAGACTGTCACGTGTACTCCGTCTCTGGCCTCTAGGTCAACAGGTCAACAGGCCAGACTGTCACGTCTCCCTCTCTGGCCTCTAGGTCAACAAGCTGCTCGTTATGGGCCAGACTGTCACGTGTACTCCCCTCTCTGGCCTCTAGGTCAACAGGCTGCTCGTTATGGGCTAGGTCAACAGGCTGCTCGTTATGGGCCAGACTGTCACGTGTACTCCTCTCTGGCCTCTAGGTCAACAGGCTGCTCGTTATGGGCCAGACTGTCACGTGTACTCCCTCTCTGGCCTCTAGGTCAACAGGCTGCTCGTTATGGGCCAGACTGTCACGTGTACTCCCTCTCTGGCCTCTAGGTCAACAGGCTGCTCGTTATGGGCCAGACTGTCACGTGTACTCCCTCTCTGGCCTCTAGGTCAACAGGCTGCTCGTTATGGGACTGTCACGTGTACCAGACTGTCACGTGTACTCCCTCTCTGGCCTCTAGGTCAACAGGCTGCTCGTTATGGGCCAGACTGTCACGTGTACTCCCTCTCTGGCCTCTAGGTCAACAGGCTGCTCGTTATGGGCCAGACTGTCACGTGTACTCCGTCTCTGGCCTCTAGGTCAACAGGCTGCTCGTTATGGGCCAGACTGTCACGTGTACTCCGGGCCTCTAGAACAGGCTGCTCATGGGCCAGACTGTCACGTGTACTCCGTCTCTGGCCTCTAGGTCAACAGGCTGCTCGTTATGGGCCAGACTGTCACGTGTACTCCTCTCTGGCCTCTAGGTCAACAGGCTGCTCGTTATGGGCCAGACTGTCACGTGTACTCCTCTGGCCTCTCTGGCCTCTAGGGCCAACAGGCTGGCCTCTCAACAGGCTGCTATGGGCCAGACTGTCACGTGTACTCCGTCTCTGGCCTCTAGGTCAACAGGCTGCTCGTTATGGGCCAGACTGTCACGTGTACTCCCTCTCTGGCCTCTAGGTCAACAGGCTGCTTGTTATGGGCCAGACTGTCACGTGTACTCCCTCTCTGGCCTCTAGGTCAACAGGCTGCTCGTTATGGGCCAGACTGTCACGTGTACTCCGTCTCTGGCCTCTAGGTCAACAGGCTGCTCGTTATGGGCCAGACTGTCACGTGTACTCCCTCTCTGGCCTCTAGGTCAACAGGCTGTCCAGACTGTCACGTCTCCCTCTCTGGCCTCTAGGTCAACAGGCTGCTTGTTATGGGCCAGACTGTCACGTGTACTCCCTCTCTGGCCTCTAGGTCAACAGGCTGCTCGTTATGGGCCAGACTGTCACGTGTACTCCGTCTCTGGCCTCTAGGTCAACAGGCTGCTCGTTACGTGGGCCAGAACAGGCTGTCACGACTGTCACGTCTCGTCTCTGGCCTCTATGTCAACAGGCTGCTCGTTATGGGCCAGACTGTCACGTGTACTCCCTCTCTGGCCTCTAGGTCAACAGGCTGCTCGTTATGGGCCAGACTGTCACGTGTACTCCGTCTCTGGCCTCTAGGTCAACAGGCTGCTCGTTATGGGCCAGACTGTCACGTGTACTCCCTCTCTGGCCTCTAGGTCAACAGGCTGCTTGTTATGGGCCAGACTGTCACGTGTACTCCCTCTCTGGCCTCTAGGTCAACAGGCTGCTCGTTATGGGCCAGACTGTCACGTGTACTCCCTCTCTGGCCTCTAGGTCAACAGGCTGCTCGTTATGGGCCAGACTGTCACGTGTACTCCCTCTCTGACCTCTAGGTCACCAGTCTGCTCGTTATGGGCCACACCTGTCACCATCGTTACGCACATCAGCGCATTATGACACTCACCTGGACTCCATCACCTCCTTGATTACCTGCCCTATATACAGTGGCTTGCAAAAGTATTCACCCCCTTGGCGTTTTTCCTATTTTGTTGCCTTACCTTTATTTTTGGTAAGGTAACAAATATTTGATTTACACAACATGCCTACCACTTTGAAGATGCTAAACATGTTTTTATTGTGAAATAAGACATCAAACATAAAACTTCAGTGTGCATAACTATTCACCCCCCCCCCCCCAACCAGGTCAATGCTTTGTAGAGACACCTTTTGCAGCAATTACAGCTGCAAGTCTCTTGGGATATGTCACTATAAGCTTGGCACATCTAGCCACAGGGGTTTTTCCACAATCTTCAAGGCAAAAATGCTGCTCCGGCTCCTTCAAGTTGGATGGGTTCCGCTGGTGTACAGCAATATTTAAGTCACACCACATATTCTCAATTGGATTGAGGTCTGGGCTTTGACTAGGCCATTCCAAGACATGTAAATGTTTCCCCTTAAACCACTCTAGTATTGCCTTAGCAGTATGCTTAGGGTCATTGTCCTGCTGGAAGGGGAACCTCCGCCCCAGTCTCAAATCTCTGGAAGACTTAAACAGATTTCCCTCAAGAATTTCCTTGTATTTAGCGCCATCCATCATTCCTTCAATTCTGACCAGTTTCCCTGCTGATGAAAAACATCCCCACAGCATGATGCTGCCACTACCATGCTTCACTGCGGGGATAGTGTTCTCGGGGTAAGGAGGTGTTGTTGCCTACCCTGAAGAGTCGGCAGGGAACTCCAGGACCCAGTTGCACAGGGAGGGGTTCAGACCCAGGGCCCTGAGGTTAGTAACAAGCTTGGAGGATACGATGGGGTCGAAGGCTGAGCTGAAGTCGAACAGCATTCTTACACAGGTGTTTCTCTTATCCAGTTGGCCTGTTTGGAGAGCTCCTTGGTCTTCATAGTGCCGCTTGCTTGATGGTGCCCTTTGCTTAGTGGTGTTGCAAACTCTGTTTTTTTTTCGAACAGGTGTATATATACTGAGATCATGTGACAGATCATGTGACACTTAGATTGCACACAGGTGGACTTTATTTAACTAATTATGTGACTTCTGAAGGTAATTGGTTGCACCAGGTCTTATTTAGGGGCTTCATAGCAAAGCAGGTGAATACATCATATACACCATCACTTTTCCCTTTTTTCCCCCTTCAGATTCAGATTTCCATTTCACTTCACCAATTTGGACTATTTTGTGTATGTCCATTACATGAAACCCAAATAAAAGCCATTTCAATTACAGGTTGTAATGCAACAAAATAGGAAAAACACCAAGGGGGATGAATACTTTTGCAAGGCACTGATTGTCACTCCCTTTGGTTCCTTCCCCAGGCGTCATTGTTTCTGTTCCCGTGTCTTGTCTGTGCGTTGTTCGGGTTTTTCTTGTTTTGTTTAATGTTACGTTTATTTATTAAAACACTCACTCCCTGAACTTGCTTCCCGACTCTCAG
>NC_088405.1:90342595-90385095 GCF_034236695.1 Oncorhynchus nerka | reverse complement strand
CATGATCCCCCTTGACCTGCGTTCAACAGGTCCCCCTTGACCTGCGTTCAACAGGTCCCGCTTGACCTGCGTTCAACAGGTCCCGCTTGACCTGCGTTCAACATGATCCCCCTGGACCTGCATTCAACATGATCCCCCTTGACCCCTTGACCTGCGTTCAACATGATCCCCCTTGACCTGTGTTCAACATGATCCCCCTTGACCTGCATTCAACATGATCCCCCTTGACCTCGTTCAACATGATCCCCCTTGACCTGCGTTCAACATGATCCCCCTTGACCTGCGTTCCCCTTGACCTGCGTTCAACATGATCCCCCTTGACCTGCGTTCACAGGTCCCCCTTGACCTGCGTTCAACAGGTCCCCTTGACCTGCGTTCAACAGGTCACCTGCACAACAGGTCCCCCTTGACCTGCGTTCAACAGGTCCCCCTTGACCTTCAACAGGTCCCCTTTGACCTGCGTTCAACAGGTCCCCCCCTTGACCTGCGTTCAACAGGACCTCCCCCTTGACCTGCGTCAACATGTCCCCTTTGACCTGCGTTCAACAGGTCCCGCTTGACCTGCGTTCAACATGATCCCCCTTGACCTGCATTCAACATGATCCCCCTTGACCTGCGTTCAACATGATCCCCCTTGACCTGTGTTCAACATGATCCCCCTTGACCTGCGTTCAACATGATCCCCCTTGACCTGCGTTCAACATGTCCCCCTTGACCTGCGTTCAACATGTCCCCTTTGACCTGCGTTCAACATGATCCCCCTTGAGGTCCATGATCCCCCTTGACTTGAACCTGCATTCAACATGATCCCCCCTTGACCTGCATTCAACATGATCCCCCAACATGATTGACCTGCGTTCAACAGGTCCCCCTTGACCTGTGTTCAACATGATCCCAATTGACCTGCGTTCAACATCCCTTGATCCCCCTTGACCTGCGTTCAACAGGTCCCCCCCTTGACCATTCAACAGGTCCCCCTTGACCTGCGTTCAACAGGTCCCGCTTGACCTGCGTTCAACAGGTCCCGCTTGACCTGCGTTCAACATGATCCCCCTGGACCTGCATTCAACATGATCCCCCTTGACCTGCGTTCAACATGATCCCCCTTGACCTGTGTTCAACATGATCCCCCTTGACCTGCATTCAACATGATCCCCCTTGACCTGCGTTCAACATGACCCCCCTTGACCTGCGTTCAACATGATCCCCCTTGACCTGCGTTCAACACGATCCCCCTTGACCTGTGTTCAACATGATCCCCCTTGACCTGCGTTCAACATGATCCCCCTTGACCTGCGTTCAACAGGTCCCCTTTGACCTGCGTTCAACAGGTCCCCCTTGACCTGCGTTCAACAGGTCCCCCTTGACCTGCGTTCAACATGATCCCCCTTGACCTGCGTTCAACATGATCCCCCTTGACCTTAGTTCAGTTACCTTAGCTTTCTTGGGAACAGGAACAATGGTGGACATCTTGAAGAAAATGGGGCCAACAGAGCGGGATATGGAGAATATGTCCGTAAACACTCCAGCCAGCTGGTCTGCACATGCTCTGAGGACACTGGTCCGCAACGTGGACGTTTTTATAGACCATGATTGTCTAGAGTCTCTGCCACATACGTCTGGTGTCTGAACCATTGAATTGCAACTCCACTTTGTCCAGTACTGTCGTTTTGCCTCATGGCTGATCTTTTTTGTAAATGTCCATGGTCCTAGTCCCGTTGCCATGGATATGGTGGTTCACGCGTTGGTTTGGATAAGTTCTAATCGTCACCGTGGGAACAACATCCTCTATACACTTCCTGATGAACCCAGTCACGAGTCAGTGTATACATCAATGCAGCACTTCCGGCGCCGACTGAGATGGCTGCCTCGCTTCGCGTTCCTAGGAAACTATGCAGTTTTTTGTTTTTTTACGTGTTATTTCTTACATTAGTACCCCAGGTCATCTTAGGTTTCATTACATACAGTCGAGAAGAACTACTGAATATAAGATCAGCGTCAACTCACCATCAGTACGACCAAGAATATGTTTTCCGCGACGCGGATCCTGTGTTCTGCCTTACAAACAGGACAACGGAATGGATCGCATGCAGCGACCCAAGGAAACGACTCCGAAAAAGAGGGAAACGAGGCGGTGTTCTGGTCAGACTCCGAAAAAGGGCACATCGCGCACCACTCCCCAGCATTCTTCTTGCCAATGTCCAGTCTCTTGACAACAAGGTTGACGAAATCCGAGCAAGGGTAGCATTCCAGAGGGACATCAGAGACTGCAACGTTCTCTGCTTCACAGAAACATGGCTAACTGGGAAGACGCTATCCGATGTGGTGCAGCCAACGGGTTTCTCCACGCATCGCGCCGACAGAAACAAACATCTTTCTGGTAAGAAGAGTGGCGGGGGCGTATGCCTCATGACTAACGAGACATGGTGTGATGAAGGAAACATACAGGAACTCAAATCCTTCTGTTCACCTGATTTAGAATTCCTCACAATCAAATGTAGACCGCATTATCTTCCAAGAGAATTCTCTTCGATTATAATCACAGCCGTATATATCCCCCACCAAGCAGACACATCGATGGCTCTGAACAAACTTTATTTAACTCTTTGCAAACTGGAAACCATTTATCCGGAGGCTGCATTCATTGTAGCTGGGGATTTTAACAAAGCTAATCTGAAAACAAGACTCCCTAAATTTTATCAGCATATCGATTGCGCAACCAGGGGTGGTAAAACCTTGGATCATTGTTACTCTAACTTCCGCGACGCATAAAAGGCCCTGCCCCGCCCCCCTTTCGGAAAAGCTGACCACGACTCCATTTTGCTGATCCCTGCCTACAGGCAGAAACTAAAACAAGAGGCTCCCACGCTGAGGTCTGTCCAACGCTGGTCAGACCAAGCTGACTCCACACTCCAAGACTGCTTCCATCACGTGGACTGGGACATGTTTCGTATTGCGTCAGATGAAAATATTGACGAATACGCTGATTCGGTGTGCGAGTTCATTAGAACGTGCGTCGAAGATGTCGTTCCCATAGCAACGATAAAAACATTCCCAAACCAGAAACTGTGGATTGATGGCAGCATTCGCGTGAAACTGAAAGCGCGAACCACTGCTTTTAATCAGGGCAAGTTGTCTGGTAACATGTCCGAATATAAACAATGCAGCTATTCCCTCCGCAAGGCTATTAAACAAGCTAAGCGTCAGTACAGAGACAAAGTGGAATCTCAATTCAATGGCTCAGACACAAGAGGCATGTGGCAGGGTCTACAGTCAATCACGGACTACAAGAAGAAACCCAGCCCAGTCACGGACCAGGATGTCTTGCTCCCAGGCAGACTAAATAACTTTTTTGCCCGCTTTGAGGACAATACAGTGCCACTGACACGGCCTGCAACGAAATCATGCGGTCTCTCCTTCACTGCAGCCGAGGTGAGTAAGACATTTAAACGTGTTAACCCTTGCAAGGCTGCAGGCCCAGACGGCATCCCCAGCCGCGCCCTCAGAGCATGCGCAGACCAGCTGGCCGGTGTGTTTACGGACATATTCAATCAATCCCTATACCAGTCTGCTGTTCCCACATGCTTCAAGAGGGCCACCATTGTTCCTGTTCCCAAGAAAGCTAAGGTAACTGAGCTAGACGACTACCGCCCCGTAGCACTCACTTCCGTCATCATGAAGTGCTTTGAGAGACTAGTCAAGGACCATATCACCTCCACCCTACCTGACACCCTAGACCCACTCCAATTTGCTTACCGCCCAAATAGGTCCACAGACGATGCAATCTCAACCGCACTGCACACTGCCCTAACCCACCTGGACAAGAGGAATACCTATGTGAGAATGCTGTTCATCGACTACAGCTCGGCATTCAACACCATAGTACCCTCCAAGCTCGTCATCAAGCTCGAGACCCTGGGTCTCGACCCCGCCCTGTGCAACTGGGTACTGGACTTCCTGACGGGCCGCCCCAGGTGGTGAGGGTAGGCAACAACATCTCCTCCCCGCTGATCCTCAACACGGGGCCCCACAAGGGTGCGTTCTGAGCCCTCTCCTGTACTCCCTGTTCACCCACGACTGCGTGGCCACGCACGCCTCCAACTCAATCATCAAGTTTGCGGACGACACAACAGTGGTAGGCTTGATTACCAACAACGACGAGACGGCCTACAGGGAGGAGGTGAGGGCCCTCGGAGTGTGGTGTCAGGAAAATAACCTCACACTCAACGTCAACAAAATTAAGGAGATGATTGTGGACTTCAGGAAACAGCAGAGGGAACACCCCCCTATCCACATCGATGGATCAGTAGTGGAGAGGGTAGCAAGTTTTAAGTTCCTCGGCATACACATCACAGACAAACTGAATTGGTCCACTCACACTGACAGCGTCGTGAAGAAGGCGCAGCAGCGCCTCTTCAACCTCAGGTGGCTGAAGAAATTTGGCTTGTCACCAAAAGCACTCACAAACTTCTACAGATGCACAATCGAGCATCCTGGCGGGCTGTATCACCGCCTGGTACGGCAACTGCTCCGCCCTCAACCGTAAGGCTCTCCAGAGGGTAGTGAGGTCTGCACAACGCATCACCGGGGGCAAACTACCTGCCCTCCAGGACACCTACACCACCCGATGTTACAGGAAGGCCATAAAGATCATCAAGGACATCAACCACCCCGAACCACTGCCTGTTCACCCCGCTATCATCCAGAAGGCGAGGTCAGTACAGGTGCATCAAAGCTGGGACCGAGAGACTGAAAAACAGCTTCTATCTCAAGGCCATCAGACTGTTAAACAGCCACCACTAACATTGAGTGGCTGCTGCCAACACACTGTCATTGACACTGACCCAACTCCAGCCACTTTAATAATGGGAATTGATGGGAAATGATGTAAATATATCACTAGCCACTTTAAACAATGCTACCTTATATAATGTTACTTACCCTACATTATTCATCTCATATGCATACGTATATACTGTACTCTACATCATCGACTGCATCCTTATGTAATACATGTATCACTAGCCACTTTAACTATGCCACTTTGTTTACTTTGTCTACATACTCATCTCATATGTATATACTGTACTCGATACCATCTACTGTATGCTGCTCTGTACCATCACTCATTCATATATCCTTATGTACATATTCCTTATCCCCTTACACTGTGTATAAGACAGTAGTTTTGGAATTGTTAGTTAGATTACTTGTTGGTTATCACTGCATTGCCGGAACTAGAAGCACAAGCATTTCGCTACACTCGCATTAACATCTGCTAACCATGTGTATGTGACAAATAAAATTTGATTTGAATTGATTTGATTTGATTTATTCTCAGAGGCTATCCGGAACATTTCCCAGTCCACGTGATCAAAACAATCTGGAAGCATAGATTCCGATTGGTCAGACCAACGTTGAACTGTTCTTACCACGGGAGCTTCCTACTTAAGTTTCTGCCTATAGGTTGGGAGGAGCAGAGTCGATTCGCTGATGGGAGGTCAGGGGAGGGCCTTGTAGCCGTGCCGGAAGGGAGAGTAGCAATGATCCAGGGTCTGTATTGCGCGTGTAGCACAGGATATCTGTTGATAGAACTTTGGTAGCATTTTCCTCAGATTTCATTTATTAAAGTCGCCAGATACAATACATGCGGCCTCGGGATATGCAGGTTCCAGTTTGCGCATAGTCCAGTGTTCCTTGAGAGCCGTAGCGGTGTTGGCTCTCATGTCTCTCTGGAAGGAGACCTTCGCCCTGATCTTGTCTACTTTATTGTCCAGGGAATGAATGTTAGTGTGTAATGTACTGGGAAGGGGTAGATGGTATGCACGCTGCCTGAGTCTGACTAGGATCCCACTTCTTCTTCCTCTTCTCTGGTGTCTGTGTTTTGGTGCAGCCCCCTGGGATGAATAGAGCAGGAAGTTCAAACAGGATCCAGGTCAGGGAAGTGTAATTTCTAGTGATTTACCACCGATCTAATATCCCAAAGTTATTTTTGGCTGTAGGTAATTTTACAAGACATGTTCTGAGCAAATAATGTGAGAAATAACTGAATACTGCACAGTTGACAAGGAGCTAGAAACAGGGTGGAAGTGTCTGTCGGCGACATCTTGTATTCACCCCCCTCTCTCTTTCTCTCCCTCTCTCCCTCCTCATCTCTCTCCTTTTCTCTCTCTCTTTCTCTCTCCCTCTCTCCCTCCTCATCTCTCTCCCTTTCTCTCTCTCTCTTTCTCTCTTTCTCTCTCCCTCTCTCCCCCCCTCCTCATCCCCTCTCTCTCTCTCTCTCTCTCTCTCTTTCTCTCTTTCTTTCTCCCTCTCTCCTCCTCATCTCTCCCCCTTTCTCTCTCTCTCTCTCTCTCTCTCTCTCTCTCTCTCTCTCTTTCTCTCTCTCTCCCTCTCTCCCTCTCTCCCTCCTCATCTCTCTCCTTTCTCTCTCTCTCTCTCTCTCTCTCCCCTTTTCCTCTCAACGTGGGATAAAAACAGCGGGGCCATATTGATCAAGTATCATCATTATCTCTCCAGGACTGATATGATGCGACTATACTGTACAATATTAAAGTCATACCAGTGAAGATACAATGTCAGCCTTTTTTTGTGGTCAGTGAGCCACTCATAGATGACATCATACTGTGTTTGTCTCACCGAGCGCTGTCGTAATCCGGTTACGTATGATGATGTCATGTATGATCACATGGAGCGTTTTTACTCTGCTCCTCCTTGCCAGCGAAGGCCACCCTGCACGAGTCAGCCAAATGACACAGAGATGACACATAGAAACCCCACAGTAAAGGAGAAAGAGATTATATCATCACAGCTCTCTCATATTTTCAGATGGGCACAACCCAGTGTGAAACACGAGTAAAATATTGCTGCTCTGGGCCTCTTCACATTTCTAAAATTGCATTCGTATGATTGTATTTAAATAAATCTCCATGTAAGAAAATACATTTATTGACCATTGAAAGCCTTATGCTTCTTCTATACTGTTATTATGTTTTAGTACATTTTATCATGCAGTATTAGTGAATGAGGGAGTACCAAGAGAGCAGAGCAGGGAGAGGACAGGAGAGCTGAACAGATCAGGGGAGAGAACAGGAGAGCTGAACAGAGCAGGGCAGAGGAGAGGAGAGCAGAGCAGGGAGAGAACAGGAGAGCTGAACAGAGCAGGGGAGGGGAGAGGAGAGAAGAGCAGGGAGACGACAGGAGAGCTGTACAGAGCAGGGGAGAGGAGAGAAGAGATGAACAGAGCAGGGGAGAGGAGAGCAGAGCAGGGGAGAGGAGAGGAGAGCAGGGAGACGACAGGAGAGCTGTACAGAGCAGGGGAGAGGAGAGAAGAGCTGAACAGAACAGGGGAGAGGAGAGCAGAGCAGGGGAGAGGAGAGGAGAGCAGGGGAGAGCAGGGGAGAGGACATGAGAGCTGAACATAGCAGGGGAGAGGAGAGCAGGGGACAGAATAGGAGAGCTGAACAGAGCAGGGGAGAGCAGGGGAGAGGACATGAGAGCTGAACATAGCAGGGGAGAGGAGAGCAGGGGACAGAACAGGAGAGCTGAACAGAGCAGGGGAGAGGAGAGCAGGGGAGAGAACAGGAGAGCTGAACAGAGCAGGGGAGAGAACAGGACAGCTGAACAGAGCAGGGGAGAGGAGAGGAGAGCAGGGGACAGGAGAGGAGAGCAGGGGAGAGGAGAGGAGAGCAGGGGAGAGGAGAGCAGGGGAGAGGAGAGCCGGGGAGAGGAGAGCAGGGGAGAGGAGAGGAGAGCAAGGGAGAGGAGAGCCGGGGAGTGGACATGAGAGCTGAACAGTGCATGGGAGTGGAGAGCAGGGGAGAGAACAGGAGAGCTGAACAGAGCAGGGGAGAGGAGAGGAGAGCAGGGGAGAGAACAGGAGAGCTGAACAGAGCAGGGGAGAGGAGAGCAGAACAGGGGAGAGGAGAGCAGGGGAGAGGAGAGCTGAACAGAGCAGGGGAGAGGAGAGCAGAGCAGGGGAGAGGAGAGGAGAGCTGAACAGAGCAGGGGAGAGAACAGGAGAGCTGAACAGAGCAGGGGAGAGGAGAGGAGAGCAGGGGACAGGAGAGGAGAGCAGGGGAGAGGAGAGGAGAGCAGGGGAGAGGAGAGCAGGGGAGAGGAGAGGAGAGCCGGGGAGAGGAGAGCAGGGGAGAGGAGAGCAGGGGAGAGGAGAGCAGGGAGAGGGAGAGCAGGGGGAGAGCCGAGCTGAGAGCTGAACAGAGCAGGGAGAGGAGAGCAGAGGAGAGGAGAGCTGAACAGAGCAGGGGAGGAGTGGGAGAGCAGGGAGAGAACAGGAGAGCTGAACAGAGCAGGGAGAGAGGAGAGCAGAGGAACAGAGAGCTGAACAGAGCAGGGAGAGGAGAGCAGAGCAGGAGAGAACAGGGGAGAGGAGAGCAGAGCAGAGCAGGGAGAGGAGAGCAGAGCAGGGGAGAGGAGAGCAGGGGAGAGGAGAGGAGAGCAGAGCAGAGCAGGGGAGAGAGAGAGGGAGACAGAGCAGGGAGAGGAGACAGAGCAGGGGAGAGGAGAGAGAGCAGGGAGAGAACAGGAGAGCTGAACAGAGCAGGGAGAGGAGAGGAGAGCAGGGGACAGGAGAGGAGAGAGAGGGGAGGGAGAGAGAGCAGGGGAGAGGAGAGGAGAGCAAGGAGAGGAGAGCAGGGAGAGGAGAGCAGGGAGAGAGAGCCGGGAGAGAGGAGAGCAGGAGGAGAGAGCAGGGAGAGGAGAGCAGGGGAGAGGAGAGAGCCGGGGAGAGAGAGCAGGGGAGAGGGAGAGCAGGGGAGGAGGAGAGCAGGGGAGAGAGACAGGGAGAGAAGAGAGCAGGGAGAGGAGAGGGAGAGCAGGGGAGAGAACAGGAGAGCTGAACAGAGCAGGGGAGAGGAGAGGAGAGCAGGGGGAGAGAACAGGAGAGCTGAACAGAGCAGGGGAGAGGAGAGCAGAACAGGGAGAGGAGAGCAGGAGAGGAGAGCTGAACAGAGCAGGGAGAGGAGAGGAGAGCAGGGAGAGAGAGAGGAGAGCTGAACAGAGCAGGGGAGAACAGGAGAGCTGAACAGGGAGAGGAGAGAAGAGGAGAGCTGAAGAGAGCAGGGGAGAGAACAGGAGAGCTGAACAGAACAGGGGAGAGAGGAGAGCTGAGAGAGCAGGGGAGAGGAGAGCAGGAGCAGGAGAGGAGAGGAGAGCTGAACAGAGCAGGGGAGAGGAGAGCAGAGCAGGAGAGAGGAGAGCAGAGCAGAGCAGGGGAGAGAGACAGGGAGAGAGGAGAGAGAGAGCAGGGAGAGGAGAGGAGAGCAGGGGAGAGGAGAGGAGAGCAGAGGAGAGCAGGGAGGCAGAGCAGGGGAGAGGGAGAGGAGAGCAAAGCAGGGGAGAGGAGAGCAGAGCAGGGGAGAGGAGAGAGGAGAGGAGAGAGGGAGAGGAGAGGAGAGCAGGGAGAGAGAGAGCAGAGAGAGCAGGAGAGAGGAGAGCAGGGAGAGAGCAGGGAGAGGAGACAAGGGAGAGGGAGAGAGAGAGAGCAGGGGAGAGAACAGGGGAGAGAAGCAGGGAGAGAGAGAGAGGAGAGCAGGAGAGAAGAGAGCAGGGAGAGAGGGAGAGGGAGAGCAGGGAGAGGAGAGCAGGGGAGAGAGAACAGGAGGAGCCAGGGAGAGAGAGGGGAGAGGAGAGAGAGCAAGGGAGAGGAGAGCCAGGAGAGTGAACATGAGAGCTGAACAGTGCATGGGAGTGGAGAGCAGGGAGAGAACAGGAGAGCTGAACAGAGCAGGGGAGAGGGAGAGGAGAGCAGAGGGGAGAGAGAGAGGAGAGCTGAACAGAGCAGGGAGAGAGGAGAGCAGAACAGGGAGGGAGAGCAGGAGAGAGAGCTGAACAGAGCAGGGAGAGGAGAGCAGAGCAGGGAGAGGAGAGGAGAGGAACAGACAGAGCAGGGAGACAGGAGAGCTGAAGCAGAGCAGGGGAGGAGAGGAGAGCAGAGAGCTGAACAGAGAGCAGAGCAGGAGAGAACAGGAGAGGAGAGCAGAAAGCAGGAGAGAAGCAGAGCAGGGAGAGAAGAGCAGAGGGAGAGAGAGAGGAGAGCAGAGGAGAGCAGGGAGAGAGAGGAGAGCTGGGAGACAGAGCAGGAGAGGTAGAGCAGGAGAGGGAGAGCAGGGGAGAGAGAGCAGGAGAGCTGAAGAGAGCAGGGGGAGAGAGGGGAGAGGAGGGACAGGAGAGAGGAGAGCAGGGAGAGAGGAGAAGCAGAAGAGGAGAGCAGGGGAGAGGAGAGCAGGGAGAGGAGAGCAGGGGAGAGGAGAGCAGGGAGAGAGAGAGGAGAGCAAGGGAGAGGAGAGCCGGGGAGTGGACATGAGAGCTGAACAGTGCATGGGGAGAGGAGAGCAGGGAGGAGAACAGGAGAAACAGAGCAGGGGAGAGGAGACAGGAGAGCAGGGAGAGAACAGGAGACCTGAACAGTGCAGGGGAGAGGAGAGCAGAACAGGGGAGAGGAGAGCAGGGGAGAGGAGAGCTGAACAGAGCAGGGGAGAGGAGAGCAGAGCAGGAGAGAGAGCTGAACAGAGCAGGGTGGGAACAGGAGAGCAGGCAGAGCAGGAGAGCAAGAGCAGGGGACAGGAGAGGGAGCAGGAGAGGAGACAGAGCAGGGAGAGAGCAGAGCAGAGCAGAGAGGGGAGCAGGGGAGAGAGGAGCAGGGAGAAGGAGAGCAGAGAGCAGGGAGGAGAGAAGGAGTGAGCAGGGAGAGGGAGAGGGAGAGCAGGAGAGAGGAAGGAAAGAAAGGGAGAGGAGAGCAGGGAGTGGACATGAGAGCTGAACAGAGCATGGGAGTGGAGAGCAGGGAGAGAACAGGAGAGCTGAACAGAGCAGGGGAGAGGAGAGGAGAGCAGGGAGAGGAACAGGAGAGGAGAGCAGGGAGAGGAGAGCAGAACAGGGAGAGGAGAGCAGGGGAGAGGAGAGCTGAACAGAGCAGGGGAGAGGAGAGCAGGGGGGAGAGGAGAGGAGAGAGGCTGAACAGAGCAGGGGAAGACAGGAGAGCTGAACAGAGCAGGGAGTGAGGAGAGAGCTGAGGGGACAGGAGAGGAGAGCAGGGGAGAGGAACAGGAGAGAGGAGAGCAGGGGAGGAGGAGAGGAGGCAGGGGAGAGAACAGGGAGAGCAGAACAGAGCAGGGGAGAGGAGAGCAGAACAGGGGAGAGGAGGGCAGGGGAGAGAGCTGAACAGAGCAGGGGAGAGGAGAGCAGAGCAGGGGAGAGGAGAGGAGAGCTGAAGAGCAGGGCAGAGAACAGGGGAGAGCTGAAGAGAGCAGGGGAGAGGAGAGGAGAGCTGAACAGAGCACAGTAGGGAACAGGCAAAAACAGAGCAGGGAGAGGAAGCAGAGCAGATCAGAGAGGAGGAGAGCAGGGAGAGAGCAGGGGAGAGGAGAGCAGAGCAGAACAGAACAGGGGAGAGGAGAGGAGAGCAGGGGAGACAGGAGAGCTGCAGAGCAGGGGAGAGGAGAGCAGGGGAGAGAACAGGAGAGCTGAACAGAGCAGGGAGAGAGAGGAGGGAGAGCAGGGGACAGGAGAGCAGAGCAGGGGAAGGGAGAGGAGAGCAGGGAGGAGAGCAGGGGAGAGGGAGAGAGAGGGAGAGGAGAGCAGGGAGAGGAGAGAGAGCCGGGGAGAGGAGAGAGCAGGAGGAGAGAGGAGAGCAAGGGGAGAGAGGAGAGCAGAGCAGTGGACATGAGAGCTGAACAGTGCATGGGAGTGGAGAGCAGGGGAGAGAACAGAGAGCTGAACAGAGCAGGGAGAGGAGAGGAAAGCAGGGGAGAGAACAGGAGACCAACAGTGCATGGGAGAAGAGAGAGAGAGCAGGGGAGAGAACAGGAGAGCTGAACAGAGCAGGGGAGAGGAGAGCAGAACAGGGGGAGAGGAGGAGCAGGGGAGAGGAGAGCTGAACAGAGCAGGGGAGAGGAGAGCAGAGCAGGGAGAGGAGAGGAGAGCTGAACAGAGCAGGGAGAGAACAGGAGAGCTGAACAGAGCAGAGGAGAACAGGAGAGCTGAAGAGAGCAGGGGAGAGGAACAGGAGAGCTGAGAGAACAGGGGAGAGGAGAGAGAGCTGAAGCAGGGAGACAGGGAGAGATAGAGCAGGGAGAGGACTGAACAGAGCAGGGAGCAGCGCAGAGCAGAGCAGGAGGAGAGCAGAGCAGAGCAGGGGAGAGCAGGGAGAGAGGCAGAGAGAGCAGGGGAGATTAGAGGAGAGCAGGGAGAGAGCAGAGCAGAGCAGAGAGCAGAGCAGGGAGAGGAGAGGAGAAAGCAGGGGAGAGCAGAAACAGGAGGAGAGAGCAGAGCAGAGCAGGGGAGAGGAGAGCAGGGAGAGGGGAGAGGAGAGGGAGAGAGGGAGAGGAGAGGGGAGAGAGCCCGGGAGAGAGCAGGGAGAGAGGAAGCAAGAGAGAGAGGAGAGAGAGGAGAGCTGGGAGAGGAGAGAAGGACAGAGAGAGAGCCAGGAGAGGCTGAGAGCAGGGGAGAGGAGAGCAGGGAGAGGAGAGCAGAGGGAGAGGAGCAGAGCAGAGAGGAGGAGCAGGGGAGAGGAGAGCAGGGAGAGGAGAGGAGAGCAAGGAGAGAGAGCCGGGAGTGGACAAGAGAGCTGAACAGTGCATGGGAGGAGAGCAGGGGAGAGAACAGGAGAGCTGAACAGAGCAGGGGAGAGGAGAGAGCAGGGGAGAGAACAGGAGAGCTGAGAGCAGGGGAGAGGAGAGCAGAACAGGGAGAGGAGAGCAGGGGGAGGAGAGCTGAACAGAGCAGGGAGAGGAGAGCAGAGCAGGGAGAGGAGAGGAGAGCTGAACAGAGAGGGCAGAGACAGGAGAGCTGAAGAGCAGGGGAGAGGAGAGGAGAGGAGAGCTAGACAGAGCACGGTAGAGAGGCAGAGCAGAGCAGGGAGAGGAGAGCAGAGCAGAGGAGAGCAGGGAGAGGGAGAGCAGAGCAGGGGAGAGGAGAGCAGGGGAGAGGAGAGAGAGCTGAACAGAGCAGGGAGCAGGGGGAGAGGAGAGCAGGGAGAGAACAGGAGAGCTGAACAGAGCAGGGGAGAGGAGAGGAGAGCAGGGGAGAACAGGAGAGCTGAACAGAGCAGGGGAGAGGAGAGGAGAGCAGGGACAGAGGGGAGAGCAGGGGAGAGGAGAGGGGAGAGGGGAGAGAGCAGAGCAGGGGAGAGGAGAGCAGAGCAGGGAGAGGAGAGCAGGAGAGAGAGCCAGGGAGAGGGGAGAGCAGGGAGAGGAGAGGAGAGCAACAGGAGACAGAGCAGGGAGTGGACATGAGCTGAACAGTGCATGGGAGAGGAGAGCAGGGAGAGAACAGGAGAGCTGAACAGAGCAGGGGAGAGGAGGGGAGAGCAGGGAGAGAACAGGAGAGGAGAGCAGGGGAGAGGAGAGGAGAACAGGGAGAGGAGAGCAGGGGAGAGGAGGAACAGAGCAGGGGGAGAGGAGAGCAGAGCAGGGGAGAGAGAGCTGAAGAGAGCAGGGGAGAGGAGAGCTGAACAGAGCAGGGGGAGAGGAGAGCAGGGAGGACAGGAGAGGAGAAGGGAGGGAGAGAGGGGAGAGCAGGGAGAGAGAACAGGGAGAGGGAGAAGGAGAGCAGGGGAGGGAGAAACAGAGGGAGAGGAGAGCAGGGAGAGGGAACAGTGCAGGGGAGAGAGGAGAGCAGGGAGAGAGAGAGCAGGGAGAGGAGAGGAGAGCAAGGGAGAGGAGAGCCGGGAGTGGACATGAGAGCTGAACAGTGCATGGGAGTGGAGAGCAGGGGAGAGAAGCAGGAGAGCTGAACAGAGCAGGGGAGAGGAGAGGAGAGCAGGGAACAGCAGGGAGACCCTGAACAGAGCTGAACAGGAGAGGAGAGCAGGGGACAGGAGAGGAGAGCAGGGGAGAGAACAGGGAGCAGGGGAGAGGAGAGCAGGGGAGAGAGAGGAGAGCAAAGGAACAGAGCAGGGGAGAGGACATGAGAGCTGAACAGTGCATGGGAGTGGGGAGAGGAGAGAACAGGAGAGCTGAGCAGAGCAGGGAGCAGGAGAGGAGAGCAGGGAGAGAACAGGAGAGCTGAACAGTGCATGGGAGAGAGGAGAGCAGGGGAGAGGAGAGCTGAACAGAGCAGGGGAGAGCAGAACAGGGGAGAGGGAGAGCAGGGAGGAGAGAGCAGAGCAGGGAGAGGAGAGCAGAGCAGGGGAGAGGAGGAGGGGAGAGCTGAAAGAGCAGGGGAGAACAGGAGGCTGAGCAGAGCAGGGGAGAGGAGAGGAGAGCAGGGGCAGAGGAGGAGGGAGGAGAGCAGGGGAGAGAAGAGGAGAGGAGAGGGGAGAGCCGGGGAGGAGAGCAGGGGAGAGGAGAGCCGGGAGAGGCAGGAGAAGGAGAGCAAGGGAGAGGAGAGGAGAGCCGGGGAGAGAGAGCAGGGAGAGAGAAACAGGAGAGAGAGCCGGGAGAGAGGAGAGCAGGGAGAGAGGAGAGCAGGGAGAGGAGAGCAGGGGAGAGGAGAGGAGAGCCGGGGAGAGGAGAGCAGGGGAGAGGAGAGCCGGGGAGAGGAGAGGAGAGCAAGGGAGAGGAGAGCCGGGGAGTGGACATGAGAGCTGAACAGTGCATGGGAGTGGAGAGCAGGGGAGAGAACAGGAGAGCTGAACAGAGCAGGGGAGAGGAGAGGAGAGCAGGGGAGAGAACAGGAGAGCTGAACAGAGCAGGGGAGAGGAGAGCAGAACAGGGGAGAGGAGAGCAGGGGAGAGGAGAGCTGAACAGAGCAGGGGAGAGGAGAGCAGAGCAGGGGAGAGGAGAGGAGAGCTGAACAGAGCAGGGCAGAGAACAGGAGAGCTGAAGAGAGCAGGGGAGAGGAGAGGAGAGGAGAGCTGAACAGAGCACGGTAGAGCAGCGCAGAGCAGAGCAGGGGAGAGGAGAGCAGAGCAGAGCAGGGGAGAGGAGAGCAGAGCAGGGGAGAGGAGAGCAGGGGAGAGGAGAGGAGAGCAGAGCAGAGCAGGGGAGAGGAGAGGAGAGCAGGGAGACGACAGGAGAGCTGTACAGAGCAGGGGAGAGGAGAGCAGGGGAGAGAACAGGAGAGCTGAACAGAGCAGGGGAGAGGAGAGGAGAGCAGGGGACAGGAGAGGAGAGCAGGGGAGAGGAGAGGAGAGCAGGGGAGAGGAGAGCAGGGGAGAGGAGAGGAGAGCCGGGAGAGGAGGCAGAGAGGAGAGCGGGGAGAGGGAGAGCAGGGGAGAGGAGAGGAGAGCAAGGGAGGAGAGCCGGGGAGTGGACATGAGAGCTGAACAGTGCATGGGAGTGGAGAGCAGGGGAGAGAACAGGAGAGCTGAACAGAGCAGGGGAGAGGAGAGGAGAGCAGGGGAGAGAACAGGAGACCTGAACAGTGCATGGGAGAGGAGAGGAGAGCAGGGGAGAGAACAGGAGAGCTGAACAGAGCAGGGGAGAGGAGAGCAGAACAGGGGAGAGGAGAGCAGGGGAGAGGAGAGCTGAACAGAGCAGGGGAGAGGAGAGCAGAGCAGGGGAGAGGAGAGGAGAGCTGAACAGAGCAGGGGAGAGAACAGGAGAGCTGAACAGAGCAGAGGAGAGAACAGGAGAGCTGAAGAGAGCAGGGGAGAGAACAGGAGAGCTGAACAGAACAGGGGAGAGGAGAGGAGAGCTGAACAGAGCAGGGGAGACGAGAGGAGAGCTAAATAGAGCAGGGGAGAGGAGAGGAGAGCTGAACAGAGCACGGTAGAGCAGCGCAGAGCAGAGCAGGGGAGAGGAGAGCAGAGCAGAGCAGGGGAGAGGAGAGCAGGGGAGAGGAGAGCAGAGCAGAGCAGGGGAGATGAGAGGAGAGCAGAGCAGGGGAGAGGAGAGCAGAGCAGAGCAGGGGAGAGCAGAGCAGGGGAGAGGAGAGGAGAGCAAAGCAGGGGAGAGGAGAGCAGAGCAGGGGAGAGAAGAGCAGAGCAGAGCAGGGGAGAGGAGAGCAGGGGAGAGGAGAGCAGGGGAGAGGAGAGGAGAGCAGGGGAGAGAGGAGAGGAGGGGAGAGGAGAGAGAGCAGGGGAGAGGAGAGCAGAGAGAGAAACAGAAGGAGAGCAGGGAGAGCAGGGGAGAGGAGAGGAGAGCAGGGAGAGAGGGAGAGCAGGGGAGAGAGGCAGGGGAGAGGAGAGAGCAGGGGAGAGGAGAGGAGAGCAGGGAGAGCAGGGAGAGGAGAGCATGGGAGAGGAGAAGGAGAGCAGGGGAGAGAGAGAGCAGGGGAGAACAGGAGGAGCTGAACAGAGCAGGGAGAGAGAGAGCAGGAGAGAACAGGAGAGCTGAACAGAGCAGGGAGAGGAGAGCAGAACAGAGAGAGAACAGGAGAGCTGAACAGAGCAGGGGAGAGGAGAGGAGGAGGAGCAGGGGAGAGAGGAGAGCTGGGAGCAGGGAGAGGAGAGCAGGGAGAGGAGGGCAGAGCAGGGAGAGAGGAGAGCAGGGGAGAGAGAGGAGAGCTGAGAGGCAGAGGGGAGAGGAGAGGAGAGCTGAACAGAGCAGAGGAGAGCAGGCAGAGAGCTGTACAGAGCAGGGGGACAGGGGAGAGAACAGGGAGCAGGGAGAGGAGAGCAGAGCAGGGAGAGGAGAGGGGAGAGGACAGGAGAGCTAGAGCAGTGCATGGGAGGAGGAGAGGAGAGCAGGGAGAGAACAGGAGAGAGCTGAACAGAGCAGGGGAGGCGGCAGGGGAGAGCAGGGAGAGAACAGGAGAGCTGAACAGAGCAGGGGAGAGGAGAGGAGAGCAGGGGAGAGAGAACTGAACAGGGGAGAGGAGAGCTGAAGCAGGGGAGAGGGAGAGGAGAGCCGGGGAGCAGAACAGGGGAGAGGAGAGCAGGGGAGAGGAGAGCAGGGGAGAGGAGAGCAGGAGAGAGAGAGGAGAGCAGGGAGAGGAGAGGAGAGCTGAACAGAGCAGGGGAGAGAACAGGAGAGCTGAACAGAGCAGAGGAGAGAACAGGAGAGCTGAAGAGAGCAGGGGAGAGAACAGGAGAGCTGAACAGAACAGGGGAGAGGAGAGGAGAGCTGAACAGAGCAGGGAGAGGCGAGAGAGAAAGCTAAAGAGAGCAGGGAGAGGAGAGAGAGCTGAGCAGGGGACGAGAGCAGCGCAGAGCAGAGCAGGGGAGAGGAGAGCAGAGCAGAGCAGGGGAGAGGAGAGCAGGGGAGAGGAGAGCAGAGCAGAGCAGGGGAGATGAGAGGAGAGCAGAGCAGGGGAGAGGAGAGCAGAGCAGAGCAGGGGAGAGCAGAGCAGGGGAGAGGAGAGGAGAGCAAAGCAGGGGAGAGGAGAGCAGAGCAGGGGAGAGAAGAGCAGAGCAGAGCAGGGGAGAGGAGAGCAGAGCAGGAGGGAGAGCAGAGAGAGCAGAGCAGAGCAGGGAGAGAGCAGAGCAGAGCAGGGGAGAGAGAGAGAGGAGCAGAGCAGGGGAGAGAAGAGGGGAGCAGAGCAGGAGGAAAGAGAGCTGAAACAGAGCATGGGAGAGGAGAGCAGAGCAGGAGACGACAGGAGAGCTGAAGCAGAGCAGAGAGGAGAGAAGAGCAGGGGAGGAGAGGAGAGCAGGGAGAGCAGGGGAGAGGACAGGGAGCTGAACATAGCAGGAGAGGAGAGGAGAACAGAACAGGGGAGCTGAACAGAGCAGGGGAGAGGAGAGCAGGGGACAGAACAGGAGAGCTGAGACAGAGCAGGGGGAGAGAACAGGAGAGCTGAACAGAGCAGGGAGAGAGAGAGAGCAGAGGAGGAGGGAGAGCAGGGGACAGGAGAGGAGAGCAGGGGAGGAGAGAGGAGAGCAGGAGAGAGGAGAGCAGGGGAGAGGAGAGGAGAGGAGAGGAGAGGAGAAGGGGAGAGGAGAGAGAGCTGGGAGAGTAGAGCATGGGAGAGGAGAGCCGGGAGAGGAGAGAGAGCAAGGGAGAGGAGAGCCGGGAGTGGACAGAGAGCTGGGAGTGCATGGGAGTGAGAGCAGGGGAGAGAACAGGAGAGCTGAACAGAGCAGGGAGAGGAGAGGAGAGCAGTGGAGAGAACAGGAGAGCTGAACAGAGCAGGAGAGGGAGAGCAGAACAGGGGAGAGGAGAGCAGGGGAGAGGAGAGCTGAACAGAGCAGGGAGAGGAGAGGAGAGCTGAAGAGAGCAGGAGAGAACAGGAGAGCTGAAGAGAGCAGGGAGAGAACAGGAGAGCTGAACAGAACAGGGGAGAGGAGAGGAGAGCTGAACAGAGCAGGGGAGAGGAGAGGAGAGCTGAACAGAGCAGGGGAGAGAACAGGAGAGCTGAACAGAGCAGGGGAGAGAACAGGAGAGCTGAACAGAACAGGGGAGAGGAGAGGAGAGCTGAACAGAGCAGGGGAGACGAGAGGAGAGCTAAATAGAGCAGGGGAGAGGAGAGGAGAGGAGAGCTGAACAGAGCACGGTAGAGCAGCGCAGAGCAGAGCAGGGGAGAGGAGAGCAGAGCAGGGGAGAGGAGAGCAGAGCAGAGCAGGGGAGAGCAGAGCAGAGCAGAGAGGAGGAGAGCAGAGCAGGGGAGAGAAGAGCAGAGCAGAGCAGGGGAGAGGAAAGCAGAGCAGAGCAGGGAGAGGAGAGCAGAGCAGGGAGACGACAGGAGAGCTGTACAGAGCAGGGGAGAGGAGAGAAGAGCAGGGGAGAGGAGAGGAGAGCAGGGGAGAGCAGGGGAGAGGACATGAGAGCTGAACATAGCAGGGGAGAGGAGAGCAGGGGACAGAACAGGAGAGCTGAACAGAGCAGGGGAGAGGAGAGCAGGGGAGAGAACAGGAGAGCTGAACAGAGCAGGGGAGAGAACAGGAGAGCTGAACAGAGCAGGGGAGAGGAGAGGAGAGCTGGGGAGAGGAGAGCAGGGGACAGGAGAGGAGAGCAGGGGAGAGGAGAGGGAGCAGGGGAGGAGAGCAGGGGAGAGGAGAGGAGAGAGAGGAGAGCCGGGGAGGAGAGCAGGGGAGAGAGAGCCGGAGAGGAGAGAGGAGAGCAAGGAGAGGAGAGCCGGGGAGTGGACATGAGAGCTGAACAGTGCATGGGAGTGGAGAGCAGGGGAGAGAACAGGAGAGCTGAACAGAGCAGGGGAGAGGAGAGGAGAGCAGTGGAGAGAACAGGAGAGCTGAACAGAGCAGGGGAGAGGAGAGCAGAACAGGGGAGAGGAGAGCAGGGGAGAGGAGAGCTGAACAGAGCAGGGGAGAGGAGAGGAGAGCTGAACAGAGCAGGGGAGAGAACAGGAGAGCTGAAGAGAGCAGGGGAGAGAACAGGAGAGCTGAACAGAACAGGGGAGAGGAGAGGAGAGCTGAACAGAGCAGGGGAGAGGAGAGGAGAGCTGAACAGAGCAGGGGAGAGAACAGGAGAGCTGAACAGAGCAGGGGAGAGAACAGGAGAGCTGAACAGAACAGGGGAGAGGAGAGGAGAGCTGAACAGAGCAGGGGAGACGAGAGGAGGGCTAAATAGAGCAGGGGAGAGGAGAGGAGAGGAGAGCTGAACAGAGCACGGTAGAGCAGCGCAGAGCAGAGCAGGGGAGAGGAGAGCAGAGCAGGGGAGAGGAGAGCAGGGGAGAGGAGAGGAGAGCAGGGGAGATGAGAGGAGAGCAGAGCAGGGGAGAGGAGAGGAGAGCAGAGCAGAGCAGGGGAGAGCAGAGCAGAGCAGGGGAGAGAAGAGCAGAGCAGAGCAGGGGAGAGGAGAGCAGAGCAGGGGAGAGGAGAGCAGAGCAGAGCAGGGGAGAGCAGAGCAGGGGAGAGAGAGGAGAGCAGAGCAGGGGAGAGAAGAGCAGAGCAGAGCAGGGGAGAGGAAAGCAGAGCAGAGCATGGGAGAGGAGAGCAGAGCAGAGGAGAGGAGAGCAGACCAGGGGAGAGGAGAGCAGAGCAGGGGAGAGGAGAGCAGGGGAGAAGAGAGCAGAGCAGGGGAGAGAAGAGCAGAGCAGGGGAGAGGAGAGGAGAGCAGAGCAGGGGAGAGGGAGAGCAGGGGACAGGAGGAGGAGAGCAGGGAGAGGGAGGGAGAGAGGGGAGCAGGGAGAGGAGAGGAGAGGAGAGGAGAGAGAGAGGAGAGCCGGGGAGAGGAGAGCAGGGAGAGGAGAGGAGAGCAAGGGAGAGGAGAGCCGGGGAGTGGACATGAGAGCTGAACAGTGCATGGGAGTGGAGAGCAGGAGAGAGAACAGGAGAGCTGAACAGAGCAGGGGAGAGGAGAGGAGAGCAGGGGAGAGAACAGGAGAGCTGAACAGAGCAGGGGAGAGGAGAGCAGAACAGGGTAGAGGAGTGCAGGGGAGAGGAGAGCTGAACAGAGCAGGGGAGAGGAGAGCAGAGCAGGGGAGAGGAGAGGAGAGGAGAGCTGAACAGAGCAGGGGAGAGAACAGGAGAGCTGAACAGAGCAGGGGAGAGAACATGAGAGCTGAACAGAGCAGGGGAGAGAACATGAGAGCTGAACAGAGCAGGGGAGAGGAGAGGAGATTAGAGCAGGGGAGAGGAGAGCAGAGCAGGCGAGAGGAGAGGAGAGCAGAGCAGGGGAGAGGAGAGCAGAGCAGGGGAGAGGAGAGGAGAGCTGAACAGAGCAGGGGAGAGAACAGGAGAGCTGAACAGAGCAGGGGAGAGAACATGAGAGCTGAACAGAGCAGGGGAGAGAACATGAGAGCTGAACAGAGCAGGGGAGAGGAGAGGAGATTAGAGCAGGGGAGAGGAGAGCAGAGCAGGCGAGAGGAGAGGAGAGCAGAGCAGGGTAGAGGAGAGCAGAGCAGGGGAGAGGAGAGCAGAGCAGAGCAGGGGAGAGAAGAGCAGAGCAGAGCAGGGAGAGGAGAGAGCAGAGCAGAGCAGGGAGAGGAGAGCAGAGCAGGGGAGAGGAAAGCAGACCAGGGGAGAGGAGAGCAGAGCAGGGGAGAGGAGGGGAGAGGAGAGGAGAGCAGAGCAGGGGAGAGAAGAGCAGAGCAGGGGAGAGGAGAGCAGAGCAGGGGAGAGGAGAGGAGAGCTGAACAGAGCAGGGGAGAGAACAGGAGAGCTGAACAGAGCAGGGGAGAGAACATGAGAGCTGAACAGAGCAGGGGAGAGAACATGAGAGCTGAACAGAGCAGGGGAGAGGAGAGGAGATTAGAGCAGGGGAGAGGAGAGCAGAGCAGGCGAGAGGAGAGGAGAGCAGAGCAGGGGAGAGGAGAGCAGAGCAGGGGAGAGGAGAGCAGAGCAGAGCAGGGGAGAGAAGAGCAGAGCAGAGCAGGGGAGAGGAGAGCAGAGCAGAGCAGGGGAGAGGAGAGCAGAGCAGGGGAGAGGAGAGCAGACCAGGGGAGAGGAGAGCAGAGCAGGGGAGAGGAGGGGAGAGGAGAGGAGAGCAGAGCAGGGGAGAGAAGAGCAGAGCAGGGGAGAGGAGAGCAGAGCAGGGGAGAGAAGAGCAAAGCAGAGCAGGGGAGAGGAGAGCAGAGCAGGGGAGAGGAGATCAGAGCAGGGGAGAGGAGAGCAGAGCAGGGGGGAGGAGAGCAGGGGAGAGGAGAGCAGGGGAGAGGAGAGCAGGGGAGAGAGCAGGGGAGAGGTGAGGAGAGGAGAGGAGAGCAGGGGAGAGGAAAGGAGACCCTATATCCACTGTCTCCTAATGAAATCCTAGTAGCCTGCTGCATTAGAGAGAGGGATCAGGGGTGCAGTGGAGCATGGGCTGGGCAGCAAAAGGATGACATCATCATTTTGGTCTCTCTATACAAGATGAACGACTCTGACCCTGCTTGTATTATGGCTCTAATAGAACATTAGGAAATGATACAATTGCAAATGAACAAGCTCAGGGATAAATGTGTCATGTACTTGCTGGCCTGGCTTGTATGTGACTGTGTTCTTTACATCTAGATATGACCCAGGTGTTTCTTCCCACCATTTCCTCTCCCTAATGTATGGTGATCACATTAGGACCAATCATCATTTACCCAGGAAAAGCCTCAGTTACAGTCTGTGTACAGTCACTTCCCCCCAGAGAAAGAGAGAGAGAAGGAGGGAGGGAGGGAGGGAGGGAGGGAGGGAGGGAGGAGGGTGGGAGGGAGGGAGGGAGAAGGAGAGAGAGAGGGAGTGAGAGAGTGAAGGAGAGTGAAAGTAGAGAAATGCGATTGAGAGAGTGAGAGAGAGAGAGAGAGAGAGAGAGAGAGAGAGGCAGGGAGAGAGAGAGAGGCAGGGAGAGAGAGAGAGAGAGAGAGAGAGAAAGAGAGAGAGAAAGAGAGAGAGAAGGAGAGAGAAGGAGAGAGAAAGAGAGAGAGAGAGAGAGAGAGAGAGAGAGAGAGAGAGAGAATGATTACTGTAACTTCCTGTGTTTACGGTAACTTCCTGGGTTTACTGTAACTTCCTGGGTTTACTGTAACTTCCTGGAAATAGACTTGGGTTACATTCACCAAGCCAATGGATCATGCTGATGTCACCCACAACACCCTCTGTTAGCATCAGCAGATCCTCAATTTATCTATTGTCGTGTAAACATGATGAGATGGAGAGTTTAGATGTTAGATGTTAGACAGAGAGAGCAGAGCGTTTTGGAAGAGAGAAATGTTCTGAGGGCCATTAGGAGAATAGCTCAGGAGCCAGGTTTGTGGGGTGTGTGTCTCTGACGGCGTCGGAGTGGAGCGTCCTCTCCTCTTCGTCCTCCCCCAGCCCTTCACCGGCCCACTGAGGCAGTAATGAGAGGTTAACACAGTGGCAGCGTTGGCATAATTGAGTGAATTTAGCACCTTGGACAGCGCACTTAAACTCCTTATTGCTGTTCTGACCTCCTCGTCATGTTCTGTCAGTACGGCCCCGGGATTCAGCTGCTGATTGAGAGGCGATATGTTCCAGCGCCGCACACACACACGCACGCACAGACACACGTGCACGCACGCACGCACGCACGCACACACACACACACACCTACACACACACACACACCTACATACACGTGCTGCATGCCGTGTTCACAGCAGAGGTTAACGCTGGGAACTGGAGAGCAATTTTCTGCTAGTCGTTCCGCGGCCTCACGCTGTGGGCCTAACACATGAACTTTTAAAAAGGGCCCTTCAGACCCAGGTGTCTGCGTAAATATAAACAGAAAGAGAAAGGAGGAATGTAAAGAGGAAAACAGATTGATCTGATCAGGGTAGAAGGGTTTTACTGTACAGTTAATAGGGCTGGCTCTTTAATGTGGCAAACTCCTATACTCCGTTACAGTCAACTCTGTTACAGTCAACTCTGTTACAGTCAACTCTGTTACAGTCAACTCTGTTACGGTCAACTCTGTTAAACTCTGTTACGGTCAACTCTGTTACGGTCAACTCTGTTACGGTCAACCATGTTAAGGTCAACCCCGTTACAGTCACCTCTGATACAGTCAACTCTGTTACGGTCATCAACTCTGTTACGGTCAACTCTGTTACGGTCAACTCTGTTACGGTCAACTCTGTTACGGTCAACTCTGTTATGGTCAACCATGTTAAGGTCAACCCCGTTACAGTCACCTCTGATACAGTCAACTCTGTTACGGTTAACTCTGTTACGGTCAACTCTGTTACGGTCAACTCTGATACGGTCAACTCTGGTACGGTCATCAACTCTGATACGGTCAACTCTGTTACGGTCAACTCTGTTACGGTCAACCATGTTAAGGTCAACCCCGTTACAGTCACCTCTGATACAGTCAACTCTGTTACGGTTAACTCTGTTACAGTCAACTCTGTTACAGTCAACTCTGTTCCGGTCAACTCTGTTACGGTCAACCATGTTAAGGTCAACCCCATTACAGTCACCTCTGATACAGTCAACTCTGTTACGGTTAATTCTGTTACGGTCAACTCTGTTACGGTCAACTCTGATACGGTCAACTCTGTTACAGTCAACTCTGATACGGTCAACCCTGTTACGGTCATCAACTCTGATATGGTCAACTCTGTTACAGTCAACTCTGATACGGTCAACTCTGTTACAGTCACCTATGATACGGTCAACTGCGGTACGGTCAACTCTGTTACGGTCAACTCTGATACAGTCAACTCTGATATGGTCAACTCTGTTACAGTCACCTATGATACGGTCAACTCCGGTACGGTCAACTCTGTTACGGTCAACTCTGATACAGTCAACTCTGATACGGTCAACTCCGTTACAGTCAACTCTGTTACGGTCAACTCTGTTACGGTCACCTCTGATACGGTCAACTCCGTTACGGTCAACTCTGATACGGTCAACTCTGATACAGTCAACTCTGATACAGTCAACTCTGATACGGTCAACCCCGTTACAGTCACCTCTGATACGGTCAACTCCGTTACGGTCAACTCTGATACGATCAACTCTGTTACAGTCAACTCTGATATGGTCAACTCTGTTACGGTCATCAACTCTGATATGGTCAACTCTGTTACGGTCAACTCTGTTACGGTCAACTCTGATACAGTCAACTCTGATACGATCAACTCTGTTACGGTCATCAACTCTGTTACAGTCAACTCTGATATGGTCAACTCTGTTACGGTCATCAACTCTGATATGGTCAACTCTGTTACGGTCAACTCTGTTACAGTCACCTCTGATACGGTCAACTCTGATACGGTCAACCCCATTACAGTCACCTCTGATACAGTCAACTCTGTTACGGTCAACTCTGATACAGTCACCTCTGATACAGTCACCTCTGATACAGTCAACTCTGATACAGTCAACTCTGATACAGTCAACTCTGTTACAGTCAACTCTGATACAGTCAACTCTGATACATTCAACTCTGTTAGAGTCAACTCTGATACAGTCAACTCTGATACGGTCAACTCTGATACGGTCAACTCTGATACAGTCAACTCTGATACAGTCAACTCTGTTACAGTCAACTCTGATACAGTCAACTCTGATACAGTCAACTCTGTTACGGTCACCTCTGATACGGTCAACCCCGTTACAGTCAACTCTGATACAGTCAACTCTGATACAGTCACCTCTGATACAGTCACCTCTGATACAGTCACCTCTGTTACAGTCACCTCTGATACAGTCAACTCTGATACAGTCACCTCTGATACAGTCAACTCTGATAGAGTCAACTCTGATACAGTCAACTCTGATACAGTCACCTCTGATACAGTCAACTCTGATACAGTCAACTCTGATACGGTCAACTCTGATACAGTCACCTCTGATACAGTCACCTCTGATACAGTCAACTCTGATACAGTTACATCTGTTACAGTCACCTCTGATACAGTCAACTCTGATACAGTCAACTCTGATACAGTCACCTCTGTTACAGTCACCTCTGATACGGTCAACTCTGTTACGGTCAACCATGTTAAGGTCAACCCCGTTACAGTCACCTCTGATACAGTCAACTCTGATACAGTCAACTCTGTTACAGTCACCTCTGTTACAGTCAACTCTGATACAGTCACCTCTGATACAGTCACCTCTGTTACAGTCACCTCTGATACAGTCAACTCCGTTACAGTCAACTCTGATACGGTCAACTCCGTTACAGTCAACTCTGTTACGGTCAACTCTGTTACGGTCAACTCTGATACGGTCAACTCCGTTACAGTCAACTCTGATACGGTCAACTCCGTTACGGTCAACTCTGATACGGTCAACTCCGTTACAGTCAACTCTGTTACGGTCAACTCTGTTACGGTCACCTCTGATACGGTCAACTCTGTTACGGTCAACTCTGATACGGTCAACTCCGTTACGGTCACCTCTGATACGGTCAGTCCTGTTACTTTATTTGGCACTTAATAGGCACTTCCCAAATTCATTTTTTAAATTTAATTTGACCTCTTGAAAAATTTTATAAAGTTCAACATGTGCTCTTTATGACAGAAATGTTTTGACCAAGTTGCACGAATCAAATCAAATGTATTTATAAAGCAATTTCTACATCAGCAGATGTCACAAAGTGCCTATACAGAAACCAAGCCTAAAACCCCAAAAAGGCACCGATATGGTGGAACGACCCTAAGCTTACTTTAAGATTATTTTTTTTTACGTGAAGACATAATGGACTTGACAACACATAAAAATGCTTTATAGACAACAACAACAAACAACGTATTTAACAAAACAAGTCGAAAATAACACAGAACTTAATGGAATTACTGTTGTCCCTGGGGGCCTGTGTCTTAGACTGAAGATAAGAGTGAAGTTCCCACTGCTGCCATAAAGCGTTTGATGAGTTGGAGTGGAGGGAGGCTAACGGCAAACACACAACAGCTAACGGCAAACACACAACAGCTAACGGCAAACACACAACAGCTAACGGCAAACACACAACAGCTAACGGCAAACACACGGCAAACACACAACAGCTAACGGCAAACACACGGCAAACACACAACAGCTAACGGCAAACACACAACAGCTAACGGCAAACACACAACAGCTAACGGCAAACACACAACAGCTAACGGCAAACACACAACAGCTAACGGCAAACACACAACAATACTTCAGGCAGTTGGCTCAGCTTGGCTCGGGATACTCCCCCCCCCCCCCCCACACTTCAATAATTGTTTCTCATTAACAAGAATGTTTTTGTGCTGACGACTGTTGTCTAATTGCCATGGAAATGTCTTCTGAGAGAGAACTGTTCTTGCTGAATTATTTCCCAACACCAATGAAGAAGAAGTCCTTAGTGACCTTTTCACACAGATTTCATTGTCTTTATAGAAATAGAAAGCAGATGTAGAGAGCAATACTGGTGCTATTCTCTCTCTCTCTCTCTCTCTCTCTCTCTCTCTCTCTCTCTCTCTCTCTCTCTCTCTCTCCCTCTCTCTCTCTGTCTCCCTGTGTCTCCCTGTCTCTCTCTCTCTCTCTCTCTCTCCCTCTCTCTCTCTCTCTCTCAATTCAATTCAATTCAATTCAAGGGCTTTATTGGCATGGGAAACATGTGTTAACATTGCCAAAGCAAGTGAGGTAGACAACATACAAAGTGAATATATAAAGTGAAAAACAACAAAAATTAACAGTAAACATTACACATACAGTATAGTTCCAATGTTTTAGGTTGTTGGCGATGGTACTCACTAAAAGGGAATGTTCAAGGTAATCATGCATGTTGCACTGTAGAAGAGCCAGGACAGAGGTGAAAGTTGAGGGTTTTACAGTAGATGACAACCACAAATATGAGGTCTTTCAATGTTTATTGCTGAACAACAATATATTGCTACACCATCTCACCCGTTCTCTCTCTCTTTCTCTCTTTCTCTCTCTCTCTCGCTCTCTGTCTCTCTCGCTTTCTCTCTCTCGTTTTCTCTCTCTCTCGCTTGCTCTTTCTTTCTTTCTTTCTTTCTCTCTCTCTCGTTTTCTCTCTCTCTCTCGCTCGCTCTCTCTCTCTCGCTCTCTGTCTCTCTCGCTTTCTCTCTCTCTCGTTTTCTCTCTCTCTCGATCTTTCTTTCTTTCTTTCTCTCTCTCCCTACCTCCATCCCTCTCTCTCTTTCTACAGGAAGTGATTCTGAAGAGGGCAGCAGACCTTGTGGAGGCTCTGTATGGGATGCCTCACAACAACCAGGTGCAGTTCAGACAGACACCATCTCTCTCTCTGTCCCCGCCACATTTTGCCACATCCCCCTGCGTCCCCGTTCACACCAGTTTAGACGTCATTATTCATTCATCTCCGGTGGCTAATAGCATACCTGATTAAATATTCATCAAATACTTCCAAGACATGTCCACATTAATTATCCCCACTATAACCAATGTATTTCCACTTTGTGAAAATAGTCATGACACATTGAACATACAGCAGGTCATTTGTGACCTACTTAGTGTCACCCTGTCTAGACAAGAGGAGTGGAGTAACAGTAATATACAGGGAAAATTACATGTTGACAGGTACAGTAGTGTAACAGGGGTACTGATGTGAACTCTACATGTTGACTGGTACAGTAGTGTAACAGGGGTACTGATGTGAACTCTTCATGTTGACTGGTACAGTAGTGTAACAGGGGTACTGATGTGAACTCTACATGTTGACTGGTACAGTAGTGTAACAGGGGTACTCATGTGATCTCTACATGTTGACTGGTACAGTAGTGTAACAGGGGTACTGATGTGATCTCTACATGTTGACTGGTACAGTAGTGTAACAGGGGTACTGATGTGAACTCTACATGTTGTCTGGTACAGTAGTGTAACAGATCCCAACATATAGGCTGGTTCTACTGTCGTACCCCACCAGAACCCAACATATAGGCTGGTTCTACTGTCATACCCCAGCAGAACACAACATATAGGCTGGTTCTACTGTCGTACCTCACCAGAACACAACATATAGGCTGGTTCTACTGTCGTACCTCACCAGAACACAACATATAGGCTGGTTCTACTGTCGTACCCCACCAGAACCCAACATATAGACTGGTTCTACTGTCGTACCTCACCAGAACACAACATATAGGCTGGTTCTACTGTCGTACCTCACCAGAACACAACATATAGGCTGGTTCTACTGTCGTACCCCACCAGAACCCAACATATAGGCTGGTTCTACTGTCGTACCCCACCAGAACCCAACATATTGGCTGGTTCTAACTATAGGCTGGTTCGTTGTACCCCACCAGAACCCAACATATAGGCTGGTTCTACTGTCGTACCCCACCAGAACCCAACATATAGGCTGGTTCTACTGTTGTACCCCACCAGAACCCAACATATAGGCTGGTTCTACTGTTGAACCCCACCAGAACCCAACATATAGGCTGGTTCTACTGTCGTACCCCACCAGAACACAACATATAGGCTGGTCCTACTGTCGTACCCCACCAGAACCCAACATATAGGCTGGTTCTACTGTCGTACCCCACCAGAACCCAACATATAGGCTGGTTCTACTGTCGTACCTCACCAGAACACAACATATAGGCTGGTTCTACTGTCGTACCCCACCAGAACCCAACATATAGGCTGGTTCTACTGTCGTACCCCACCAGAACCCAACATATAGGCTGGTTCTACTGTCGTACCCCACCAGAACCCAACATATAGGCTGGTTCTACTGTTGTACCCCACCAGAACCCAACATATAGGCTGGTTCTACTGTTGAACCCAACACTGGTTCAGAACCCAAACATAACATAGGCTGGTTCTACTGTTGTACCCCACCAGAACCCAACATATAGGCTGGTTCTATAGGCTGGTTTTACTGTTGTACCCCACCAGAACCCAACATATAGGCTGGTCTAGAACACAACATATAGGCTGGTTTTACCAGAACCCAACATATAGGACTGGTTCTGGTTCCCACCAGAACACAACATATAGGCTGGTTTTACTGTACCCCACCAGAACACAACCCACCAGAACCCAACATATAGGCTGGTTCTACTGTTGTACCCCACCAGAACACAACATATAGGCTGGTTCTACTGTTGTACCCCACCAGAACCCAACATATAGGCTGGTTCTACTGTTGTACCCCACCAGAACACAACATATAGGCTGGTTCTACGCCATTGTTGGTAAACAATGTAATTGTAAACCAACACTATATAGCCTCATAACATGGTTAAAACTGTCATGTTGATGTCATGGATGGTCAGTCATTGCATCCATAGCTCTGTCGAAGAATTTGAATATGCTTCCAGGTCCATTCCTCAGCTGTTTACCCAGACAGAGGTCGGGAGACGGTGTCAGCTGCTGATTGGCCCTTTAAACTGTCACTAGTGTTGCTCTGTGAACCCTACTTTATCTGGTACCAGTGTTGTTAATATAAAAGCTACTTTATCTGGTACCAATGTTGTTAATATGAACGCTACTTTATCTGGTACCAATGTTGTTAATATGAACGCTACTTTATCTGGTACCAATGTTGTTAATATGAAAGCTACTTGTCTGGTACCAGTGTTGTTAATATGAAAGCTACTTTATCTGGTACCAGTGTTGTTAATATGAAAGCTACTTGTCTGGTACCAGTGTTGTTAATATGAAAGCTACTTGTCTGGTACCAGTGTTGTTTATATGAAAGCTACTGTATCTGGTACCAGTGTTTATATGAAAGCTACTTTATCTGGTACCAGTGTTTATATGAAAGCTACTGTATCTGGTACCAGTGTTGTTTATATAAAAGCTACTGTATCTGGTACCAGTGTTGTTTATATGAAAGCTACTGTATCTGGTACCAGTGATGTTTATATAAAAGCTACTTGTCTGGTACCAGTGTTTATATGAAAGCTACTTGTCTGGTACCAGTGTTGTTAATATGAAAGCTACTTGTCTGGTACCAGTGTTGTTAATATGAAAGCTACTTTATCTGGTACCAGTGTTGTTAATATGAAAGCTACTTGTCTGGTACCAGTGTTGTTAATATGAAAGCTACTTGTCTGGTACCAGTGTTTATATGAAAGCTACTTGTCTGGTACCAGTGTATATGTGAACGCTCGTCTAACTGTGTTCTCCTGTGGCAGGAGATGATTCTGAAGCGTGCGGCGGATATAGCGGAGGCTCTTTACAATGTTCCCAGAAACCACAACCAGTTGAGCGGCCTGGGCAACAGCTCCGTCCACGCAGGCATGATGGGGGTCAACTCCTTCCCTGGCCAGCTGGCCGTCAACGTGTCCGAGTCCTCCCAGGGAGCCAATCAGGGTGAGGGGGCGGGTCGATACGGGTGTGGCGCTATCGTCATAGAAACCGGTAACTGAATAGAAATGTAGCTGCTGTGTTTTGTGAATGTGAAGTTGTCTGTGACGTTATCTTTGACGTTGTCTGTAACGTTGTCTGTGACGTTACACTGTGACGTTGTCTGTGACGTTACACTGTAACGTTGTCTGTGACCTTACACTGTGACGTTACACTGTGACATTGTCTGTGACCTTACACTGTGACGTTACACTGTGACATTGTCTGTGACCTTACACTGTGACATTGTCTGTGATGTTGTCTGTATAACGTTACACTGTGACATTGTCTGTGACCTTACACTGTGACGTTACACTGTGACATTGTCTGTGACCTTACACTGTGACGTTACACTGTGACATTGTCTGTGACGTTACACTGTGACGTTACACTGTGACATTGTCTGTGACGTTACACTGTAACGTTGTCTGTGACCTTACACTGTGACGTTACACAGTGACATTGTCTGTGACCTTACACTGTGACGTTACACTGTGACGTTGTCTGTGACGTTACACTGTAACGTTGTCTGTGACCTTACACTGTGACGTTACACAGTGACATTGTCTGTGACCTTACACTGTGACGTTACACTGTGACGTTGTCTGTGACGTTACACTGTAACGTTGTCTGTGACCTTACACTGTGACGTTACACAGTGACATTGTCTGTGACCTTACACTGTGACCTTACACTGTGACGTTGTCTGTGATGTTGTCTGTGACCTTACACTGTGACGTTACACTGTGACGTTACACTTTTACGTGGTTCTATGATTAGGTGACTGCAGAAAGGTGACTGATATCTTTGTTCTCTCTCCCTCTCTCTGTGTGTGTGTGTAGGTTTCAGTCGGAACACGAGCAGCGTGTCTCCACATGGCTATGTGCCCAGCTCCACCCCCCAGCAGAGTAACTACAGCTCTGTGACCACCAGCATGAACGGCTACGGCAACACTGGCATGTCCAACCTGGGAGGATCCCCCAGCTTCCTCAACGGCAGCGCTGCCAACTCGCCCTACGCCAGTGAGTCCAACTCCAGCTCTTCTAGCCACCCACAGACAGCTCACAACCACCTTTACCCACCTGCATCCAATCGGCCGACCCACCACAGCCAGCCCTCTCACTCACTCAGCTCACCCACACACCCACACACCCACACTCAGCTCACCCACCCACCCACACACCCACACTCAGCTCACCCACACACCCACACTCTGTTCACCCACACACCCACACTCAGCTCACCCACACACCCACACTCTGTTCACACACCCACACTCAGCTCACCCACACACCCACACTCAGCTCACCCACACACCCACACTCAGCTCACCCACACACCCACACTCTGTTCACCCACACACCCACACTCAGCTCACCCACACACCCACACTCAGCTCACCCACACACCCACACTCAGCTCACCCACACACCCACACTCAGCTCACCCACACACCCACACTCTGTTCACACACCCACACTCAGCTCACCCACACACCCACACTCAGCTCACCCACACACCCACACTCAGCTCACCCACACACCCACACTCTGTTCACCCACACACCCACACTCAGCTCACCCACACTCAGCTCACCCACACACCCACACTCTGTTCACACACCCACACTCTGTTCACCCACCCACCCACACTCAGCTCACCCACCCACCCACACTCTGTTCACACACCCACACTCAGCTCACCCACCCACCCACACTCAGCTCACCCACCCACCCACACTCAGCTCACCCACCCACCCACACTCAGCTCACCCACCCACCCACCCACCCACACTCAGCTCACCCACCCACCCTCAGCTCACCCCACCCACCCACCCACCCACCCACCCACCCACCCACCCACCCACCCACCCACACAGCTCACCCACCCACCCTCAGCTCACCCACCCACCCACCCACCCACACTCTGTTCACCCACCCACACTCAGCTCACCCACACACCCACACTCAGCTCACCCACACACCCACACTCAGCTCACCCACCCACCCACCCACACTCAGCTCACCCACCCACCCACACTCTGTTCACCCACCCACCCACACTCAGCTCACCCACTATTCAGTGCATGGCTCCCCCTATGTCTGTGCCCATACTGTTGCTGTACATTCCTAGAAGAGCTGTACTGTATGGGTTCTGGTATGTAGCCCAGTACTGAACAGAGTTGTGGTCTTTGAGGAGGGATGAGAGGAGTGGGAATTTTCTCTCCCTATTTGTTTGTTTATGAGAGTTTGGCCTGGTGGTGACAGGGAGGTCTGGTGGTGACAGGGACGTCTGGTGGTGACAGGGAGGTCTGGTGGTGACAGGGAGGACAGGGAGGCCTGGTGGTGACAGGGAGGATAGGGAGGCCTGGTGGTGACAGGGAGGCCTGGTGGTGACAGGGAGGCCTGGTGGTGACAGGGGGCTCTGGTGGTGACAGGGAGGACAGGGAGGCCTGGTGGTGACAGGGAGGACAGGGAGGCCTGGCGGTGACAGGGAGGCCTTCAGATCTAGAGCTATTCCCCTATTGGCTGTCTGCCTGGCAGTCTCCCAGTACTGGAGCCTGAACAACTCTTAAAAACCAGTCCTCTCCTCTAATCGCCTTTCATCTGACATCCATACATCCACTATGTTATTGTTCTGAATTGACTCCCCTTTTCCAATGAGGGAAACCTGGAAGGAGAGTGTTAGACGGAGACAGACAAAGAAAGAGAGGTTGTTTGTTTGGTCTGATGATGGTGGGTGCCAGTTGTGAAGGTTTGTCTTTGAGGACCATTTGGCATGGATCTAAGAACAGACACCTACAGATTTCTTTCAGGCAGATAAATCTCCACTGACAACATCAAGCCTTATGAACTAGCTATATGAGACCACTCTGGTTAGGAGGAGAAACCACGCTGGAATGCTCTGGGCTTGTGGAGGACTGGCGGCCTCTCTCCTTAACATTGTGTGTCCTTTCATCGGATTGCCCTGAAATTGGATTGAGAGTCACTGGTGTATTGCCTGTTTGCAACGCCTGACTGGCCGTATCACAGATCCTTTCTAGCCACGGAATTAAAGACTGCTAATTAAATCAATAAACTAATTGGAGGGGTAACAATTCAATTTCATCACTTTGCTCCCCACGATGTTAACACGTATTTTAAAAGGCTGGCTGACTCTATTAGACACTTCCAATCAATCCACAAGCCTGGGCTCTGTGCTTCCAATTTTCATTAATTGATTAGTTAGGATTTGATAAATGGATTGTGCCATTGTTTCATGGTTCATGGAGATATACATCTATTTAAATGGTGAAATAACAAGAATCACCTCTAATGAAGTGTAACCAGTAAGAAAAACATTAAAGAGCAGTGAATGTTGAATTCAAATGGTTGTCTAAGTGTGCTAGCATTGCATTGTTAACTACCTAAGAGACCACTGCTAAGTGGATTGGGTTGACCGACAAGCATTCATTTGTAAGAATGAACTTGAATTTAATTATCTTTTGAAACTTTTCATCCTTGAATAGAGTTGTTGAGTTGTTTTTTTCTTGTGTTCTCCGATAAATGATTAATCCTACATGGTGAAATTAACCTCTTGCTATGCCTCTCCCTCTCTCCTTCCTTCCCTCCCTCCCCTCTCTCTCTTTCTCACTCTCTTGCCCTCTCTCTTGCCCTCCCTCCCCTCTCTCTCCCCCCTCTCTCTCTCTCTCTCTCGCTCTCACTCTCTTTCTTGCCCTCCCTCCTCCCTCCCTCCCTCCCTCCCTAATTCTCTCTTCCCATCGCTCCCTCCCTCCCTCCCACCCTCCCCATCTCTCCCTCCCCCTACCTCCCTCCCCATCTCTCCCCCATCCCTCCCTCCCTCCCCTCCCTCCCTCCCCCATCTCTCCTCCATCTCTCCCTCTCTCCATCCCTGTCCCTCCCCATCTCTCCCCCTCCTTCTCTTTTCCCATCTCCCTCTCCCTCCCTACCTCCACCCTCCCCCTCTCCCTCCCCATCTCTCCCTCTCTCCCTACCTCCCTCCCCATCTCTCCCTCTCTCCCTACCTCCCTCCCCATCTCTCTCTCTCTCCCTCCCTCCCCTCCCTAATTCTCTCTTCCCATCGCTCCCTCCTCCCTCCCCATCTCTCCCTCCCTACCTCCCTCCCCCATCTCTCCCCCCATCTCTCTCTCCTCCCCATCTCTCCCTCCCTCCCTACCTCCTCCCCATCTCTCCCTCCCTCCCTACCTCCCTCCCCATCTCTCCCCCATCTCTCCCTCTTTCCATCCCTGTCCCTCCCCATCTCTCCCTCCCTCCCTCCTTCTCTTTTCCCATCTCCCTCTCCCTCCCTACCTCCCACCCTCCCTCTCCTCCCCATCTCCCCTCTCTCCCTACCTCCCTCCCCATCTCTCCCTCCCTCCCTACCTCCTCCCCCATCTCTCCCCCCATCTCTCTCTCCCTCCCCATCTCTCCCTCCCTCCCCACCTCCCTCCCCCATCTCTCCCTCCCTCCCTACCTCCCTCCCCCATCTCTCCCCCATCTCTCCCTCTTTCCATCCCTGTCCCTCCCCATCTCTCCCTCCCTCCCTCCTTCTCTCTTTTCCCATCTCCCTCTCCCTCCCTACCTCCCACCCTCCCTCTCCCCTCCCCATCTCTCCCTCTCTCCCTACCTCCCTCCCCATCTCTCCCTCCCTCCCTACCTCCTCCCCATCTCTCCCCCATCTCTCTCTCCTCCCCATCTCTCCCTCCCTCCCCACCTCCCTCCCCCCATCTCTCCCTCCCTCCCTACCTCCCTCCCCCATCTCTCCCCCATCTCTCCCTCTTTCCATCCCTGTCCCTCCCCATCTCTCCCTCCCTCCCTCTCTCTCTCTTGGTGAAAATTAACCTCTTGCTATGCCTCTCCTCTCTCTCCTTCCTTCCCTCCCTCCCTCTCTCTCTTTCTCACTCTCTTGCCCTCTCTCTCTTGCCCTCCTCCCTCCCCTCTCTCTCTCTCTCCCTCCCCCCTCTCTCTCTCTCTCTCTCTCTCTCGCTCTCACTCTTTCTTGCCCTCCCTCCCTCCCTCCTCCCTCCCTCCCTCCCTCCCTAATTCTCTCTTCCCATCGCTCCCTCCCTCCCTCCCACCCTCCCCATCTCTCCCTCCCTCCCTACCTCCTCCCCCATCTCTCCCCCATCCCTCCCTCCCTCCCCTCCCTCCCTCCCCCATCTCTCCTCCATCTCTCCCTCTCTCCATCCCTGTCCCTCCCCATCTCTCCCCCTCCTTCTCTTTTCCCATCTCCCTCTCCCTCCCTACCTCCCACCCTCCCTCTCCTCCCCATCTCTCCTCTCTCCCCTACCTCCCTCCCCATCTCTCCCTCTCCCTACCTCCCTCCCCATCTCTCTCTCTCTCCCTCCCTCCCTCCCTAATTCTCTCTTCCCATCGCTCCCTCCCTCCCTCCCCATCTCTCCCTCCCTCCCTACCTCCCTCCCCATCTCTCCCCCATCTCTCTCTCCCTCCCCATCTCTCCCTCCCTCCCTACCTCCCTCCCCCATCTCTCCCTCCCCTCCCTACCTCCCTCCCCCATCTCTCCCCATCTCTCCCTCTTTCCATCCCTGTCCCTCCCCATCTCTCCCTCCCTCCCTCCTTCTCTTTTCCCATCTCCCTCTCCTCCCTACCTCCCACCCTCCCTCTCCCTCCCCATCTCTCCCTCTCTCCCTACCTCCCTCCCCATCTCTCCCTCCCTCCCTACCTCCTCCCCCATCTCTCCCCCATCTCTCTCTCCCTCCCCATCTCTCCCTCCCTCCCCACCTCCCTCCCCCATCTCTCCCTCCCTCCCTACCTCCCTCCCCCATCTCTCCCCCATCTCTCCCTCTCTTTCCATCCCTGTCCCTCCCCATCTCTCCCTCCCTCCCTCCTTCTCTTTTCCCATCTCCCTCTCCTCCCTCCCTCCCACCCTCCCTCTCCCTCCCCATCTCTCCCTCTCTCCCTACCTCCCTCCCCATCTCTCCCTCCCTCCCTACCTCCTCCCCATCTCTCTCTCCCTCCCTCCCTACCTCCCTCCCCATCTCTCCCTCTCTCCCTACCTCCCTCCCTCCCTCCCCATCTCTCCCTCCCTCCCTACCTCCTCCCCCATCTCTCCCTCTCTCCATCCCTGTCCCTCCCCATCTCTCCCTCCCTCCTTCTCTTTTCCCATCTCCCTCTCCCTCCCTACCTCCCACCCTCCCTCTCCCTCCCCATCTCTCCCTCTCTCCCTACCTCCTCGCCATCTCTCTCTCCTCCCCTCCCTACCTCCCTCCCCATCTCTCCCTCCCTCCCTACCTCCTCCCCCATCTCTCCCTCTCTCCATCCCTCCAGTCGTTCCCTCCAGCCCCACCATGGCGTCCTCCACCAGCCTGCCCTCTAACTGTAGCAGTTCCTCTGGGATCTTCTCCTTCTCCCCTGCCAACATGGTGTCGGCCGTCAAGCAGAAGAGCGCCTTCGCCCCTGTGGTGCGACCTCAGACCTCACCCCCACCCACCTGCACCAACGGCAACGGTCTCCAAGGTGAGCCCCTTAGCCAATCGAGACACTATTATGTCTCTCTCTAACCAACCTCTACGTCCCCAATATCCACTGCCTTTCCCTCCTCCCCTCCTCCTCCTTCCTCCTTCCCTCCTCCCCTCCTCCCCTCCTTCCCTCCTTCCCTTCTCCCCTCCTTCCCTCCTCCCCTCCTCCCCTCCTTCCCTCCTTCCCTCCTCCCCTCCTCCCCACCTCCCCTTCTCCCCTCCCCTCCCCCTCCTCCCTCCTTCCTTCCCTCCTTCCCTTCTCCCCTCCTCCCCTTCGCCCCTCCTCCCCTCCCCTCCTCCCCTTCTCCCCTCCTCCCCTCCTCCCCTCCTTCCTTCTCTCCTCCTCCCCTCCTCCCCTTCTCCCCTCCTCTCCTCCTCCCCTTCTCTCCTCCTCCCCTCCTCCCCCTCCTTCCCTCCTTCCCTCCTCCCCTTCTCCCCTCCTCCCCTCCTTCCCTCCTTCCCTCCTCCCCTCCTCCCCTTCTCCCCTCCTCCCCTCCTCCCCTTCTCCCCTCTTCCCCTTCTCCCCTTCTCCCCTTCTCCCCTCCTCCCTCCTCCCCTTCTCCCCTCCTCCCCTTCTCCCCTCCTCCCCTTCTCCAGCCTTGAAATGACACGTTGTTTTTTTCTTTCTCTCCTCCCCTCCTCTCCTTGCGCTCCCTCCCTCAGATCAGTCTTTTGTGGACTCTAGCAAGTACTCCACAGCCAGCTCGCTGCAGGGCCTGGCCTTTTCCTGAAGTATGTTACTCTTTCTGGCATGCACCCATCCTCCCTTCTCTTCCTCCGTCTCTCTAACCATCCATCTCTCCATCCACTCCTCCATCCATCCATCCATCCATCCATCTACCCATCACCTTACCCATTACATTAACATCAACCGTCCTCATTTTGCAGTTGTATATTTTGACAAAATAGAGGATGAGAGATGAGAGGATATCTCTAATTCTGGTCTGTGCTTTTGTTTATTCAGCTAAAAGGGCATTTGGCGGAGTAGTCATATTACTCAGAAGTTTGTCCTTTTATTTGGCTTTAATGCTTTAGTGGCCGTGCCTATCTTCCTGTGTGTGAATGAGGAGAAAGGGCATGAATGCGTAGGGGCTAGAGGGCAGGGCAGGCTGTAGCTGTGTGGGTGTGGGAACACAGAGCTTTCTCCCAGGACCGGACAGGACAGGACACACTGCTGTCCTCAACAGACCCAATACATACAGTCGTGGCCAAAAGTTTTGAGAATGACACATATTAATTTTCACAAAGTCTGCTGCCTCAGTTTGTATGATGGCAATTTGCATATACTCCAGAATGTTATGAAGAGTGATCAGATGAATTGCAATTAACATCATGTGTGAGTGTTGACGAGGACAAGGCTGAAAGATCACTCTGTCATGCTGATTGAGTTCGAATAACAGACTGGAAGCTTCAAAAGGAGGGTGGTGCTTGAAATCATTATTCTTCCTCTGTCATCCATGGTTACCTGCAAGGAAACATGTGCCGTCACCATTGCGTTGCACAAAATGGGCTTCACGGGCAAGGATATTGCTGCCAGTAAGATTGCACCTAAATCAACCATTTATCGGATCATCAAGAACTTCAAGCAGAGCGGTTAAATTGTTGTGAAGAAAGCTTCAGGGCGCCCAAGAAAGTCCAGAAAGAGCCAGGACCGTCTCCTAAAGTTGATTCAGCTGCGGGATCGGGGCACCACCAGTACAGAGCTTGCTCAGGAATTGCAGCAGGCAGGTGTGAGTGCATCTGCACACACAGTGAGGCGAAGACTTTTGGAGGATGGCCTGGTGTCAAGAAGGGCAGCAAAGAAGCCACTTCTCTCCAGGAAAAACATCAGGGACAGACTGATATTCTGCAAAAGGTACAGGGATTGGACTGCTGAGGACTGGGGTAAAGTCATTTTCTCTGATGAATCCCCTTTCCGATTGTTTGGGGCATCCGGACAAAAGCTTGTCCGGAGAAGACAAGGAGAGCCCTACCATCAGTCCTGTGTCATGCCAACAGTAAAGCATCTTGAGTCCATTCATGTGTGAGGTTGCTTCTCAGCCAAAAGCTTGTCCGGAGAAGACAAGGAGAGCCCGGCTCACTCACAATTTTGCCTAAGAACACAGCCATGAATAAAGAATGGTATCAACACATCCTCCGAGAGCAACTTCTCCCAACCATCCAGGAAGAGTTTAGTGACGAACAATGCCTTTTCCAGCACGATGGAGCACCTTGCCATGAGGCAAAAGTGATAACTAAGTGGCTCGGGGAACAAAACATAAATATTTTGGGTCCATGGCCAGGAAACTCCCCACACAAACAAAACCCCACAAATTCTGACAAACTCCAAGCATTGATTATGCAAGAATGGGCTGCCATCAGTCAGGATGTGACCCAGAAGTTAATTGACAGCATGCCAGAGGTCTTGAAAAAGAAGGGTCAACACTGAAAATATTGACTCTTTGCATCAACTTCATGTAATTGTCAGTAAAAGCCTTCGACACTTATGAAATGCTTGTAATTATACTTCAATATTCCATAGTAACATCTGACAAAAAATATCTAAAGACACTGAAGCAGCAGACTTTGTGTAAATTAATATTTGTGTCATTCTCAAAACTTTTGGCCACGACTGTACATTACTGAAACACAATCAGAAGAGATATCTCACAATTTACGTAAGGTTTTTGTTTATTCAACAAACCTGCCATGACTGGATACCAGTATAGGATGTTCTTTTTGGAAATGATCTGTTAAATCATAGTTTAGTGTTAGAGCTCCACCAGCCAAACAAAAGCTGAGACAGGAGCACAACATCATTCCTTTAATTAACACTCTGTAGCGTAGCATAGTACAGTACAGTGTAGTGTGCTTCCACAGAGTCTCCTCTCTCTCTCTCTCTCTGTGTCTCTCTCTATCTGTCTCTCTCTCTCTCTCTCTCTCTCTCTCTCTCTCTCTCTCTCTGTCTCTCTGTCTCTCTGTCTCTCTGTCTCTGTCTCTCTGTCTCTCTCTCTCTCTCTCTGTCTCTCTCTCTCTCTCTCTCTCTCTGTCTCTCTCTGTCTCTCTCTCTCTCTCTCTCTCTCTCTCTCTCTCTCTCTCTCTCTCGCTCTCTCTCTCTCTCTCTGTCTCTCTCTCTCTCTCTCTGTCTCTCTCTCTCTCTCTCTCTCTGTCTGTCTCTCTCTCTCTCTCTCTCTCTCTCTCTCTCTCTCTGTCTCTCTCTCTGTCTCTCTGTCTCTCTCTCTCTCTCTCTCTCTCTGTCTCTCTCTCTCTCTCTCTCTCTCTCTGTCTCTCTCTCTCTCTCTCTCTCTCTCTCTCTGTCTCTCTCTCTCTCTCTCTGTCTCTCTCTCTCTCTCTCTCTCTCTCTCTCTCTCTCTCTCTCTCTCTCTCTCGATCTGCAGTTTGTCAGAAAGGCTTTTCTATCTGATCACCCCCCCCTCCACTCCACTATAGGCTGGGAAATTATCAGCAAAGACAGCTGTTGGGCTTTGTTGACAATCGATCCTGTCACTATTTACATTGACATACACCCACTGACTGACTAGGTTTGTGTTACACTACTGCAGATCAAAGAGCTAGAGTTGAGTCACTGTCATACATGATGTTTTGTCAGCGAGGCGTCGTATCTAAACCCAAGCTCCTTCTCTCCCAGTCCCGTGTGTCTCACAATATGACAGAACTGACATAGAACTCCCAGAAGATACCACATACAGCAATAGTTCCTGTGCAGTCGGGCATATTATCAGCTGGAATAGTTGAGAAGCATTTGTGCTTTCCATGTAAATCAGATTGTTCTAAGATTAGTAAACCAAATCTGGGTTTATTCAAAGATCATTTTGATATCCTCACATAAACATTTGAAATGCTTTCTTTTTGTACGTTACACTTGTGATTTTGGTTTATGACATATTGCGTTATTTTATCGATGAGCTAACACATTGTGTGTGTGTGTGTGTGTGTGTGTGTGTGTGTGTGTGTGTGTGTGTGTGTGTGTGTGTGTTTGTCAGCAGTTGCATAACCAACGTCATGTAAAAATCTCAAGCAATAAACATTCCTTACACACCTTAGAGGTCCTCCTCTGGCCTCTGACCTCTGGCCTCTGACCTTTGGCCTGTCCCACTACACTGGATATGTTAGGTCATGTTAGGCTCCGCTCAGTAAACATTCCTTACACACCTTAGAGGTCCTCCTCTGGCCTCTGACCTCTGGCCTCTGACCTCTGACCTTTGGCCTGTCCCACTACACTGGATATGTTAGGTCATGTTAGGCTCCGCTCAGTAAACATTCCTTACACACCTTAGAGGTCCTCCTCTGGCCTCTGACCTCTGGCCTCTGACCTTTGGCCTGTCCCACTACACTGGATATGTTAGGTCATGTTAGGCTCCGCTCAGGGAACAACCACACCTCATCAATCCATTACCATGTACCCAACTCAAATCCATTTCCCTGTGAATGATTGGAGATGATGGAGCTGGTTCATTCTAGTCAAACATGAATTATATACTGTATATTGTCAATTTGGGCAGTGCCTTCAGAAAGTATTCAGACCCCTTGACTTTTTCCACATTTTGTTACGATACAGCCTTATTATAAAATGTATTAAATAAATGTTGTTGTTTTTTCACCAATCTACACACAATACCCCATAATGACCATAACAGTCTTAAAAATAAATAACAGAAATGCCTTATTTACATAAGTATTCAGACCCTTTGCTATGGAAACAGGCACATCCTGTTTTCATTTATCATACTTGAGATATTTCTACAACTTGATTAGAGTCCACCTGTGGTAAATTCAATTGATTGGACATGCTTTGGAAAGGCACACACCTGTCTATATAAGGATATAAGGTCCCACAGTTGACAGTGCATGTCAGAACAAAAACCAAGCCACGAGGTCGAAGGAATTGTCCATAGAGCCCCGAGACAGGATTGTGTCGAGTCACAGATCTGGGGAAGGGTACCAAAACATTTATGCAGCATTGAAGGTCCCCAAGAACAAAGCGGCCTCCATCATTCTTAAATGGAAGAAGTTTGGCGGCCAAACTGAGAATCGGGGGAGAATGGCCTAGGTCAGGGAGGTGCTCAAGAACCCGATAGTCACTCTGACAGAGTTCTAGAGTCCCTCTGTTGAGAAGGGAGAAACTTCCAGAAGGACAATCATCTCTGCAGCACTGCACCAATCAGGCCTTTATGGTAGAGTGGCCAGATGGAAGCCACTCCTCAGTAAGAGGCACGTGACAGCTCACTTGTAGTTTGCCAAAAAAGCACCTAAAGGACTCTCAGACCATGAGAAACAAGATTCTCTGGTCTGATGAAACCAAGATTGAACTCTTTGTTCTGAATGCCAAGTGTCACGTCTGGAGGAAACCTGGCACCATCCCTACGGTGAAGCGTGGTGATGGTAGCATCAGGCTGTGGGGGATGTTTTTCAGCGGCAGGGACTGGGAGACTAGTCAGGATCGAGGCAAAGATGAACGGAGCAAAGTACAGAGATCTTGATAAAAACAATTTCCAGAGCGCTCAGGACCTGAGATTGGGGTGAAGG
>NC_088405.1:90302595-90340095 GCF_034236695.1 Oncorhynchus nerka | reverse complement strand
TATGTATTTCCCATCTTCAATGTGTAATATACACAAGTGAAAATATTAGAGAGATTTTTTATTTATGAATCTGAAAAAGATAAATTAATAAATTGTGAATGATAGAAGACATTAAAATGTGAGTTAAATAGTAAATACTGAATTAGATTTATACAATTGCTGTACTCATGAATCAAGACTAGCCAAACCAGACATTTAGACATTTGTTTTGTACTACAGTGTGCTGGATAGAGACGATGCCACATTCCCTAACTAACCCTAAGGCACAGAAAGACACGCTAGGTAGCACTAACCATGCATCATTGCAGAAACTCTCTGCTTTTGAGTTCTTTTGGTCGCTACAAACAGCGCCTACACATTTCTCTCCCTCTCATGCCTAGCAGAACTCCATCATGCCTAGCAGAACTCCATCATGCCTAGCAGAGAACTCCATCGCTACGACTAGAAGCGCTCACTCGGCACCACAGAAAGAAGTGATTTATCCATGATGACACATAGCCGGCCATTCACTCCATGTTGGCTGTAAGTGCACCGATCGTGTCCAAGCTCCTAGGTGGTTGTCAGAGTTAGAGAGCCTGAACCTGCTCTGGATACCAACAGTGTCTCTACTGTGTGGTTGGTCTATTGGACCGCAATCTTGCTGTGGAGCCGCTCAGCAGTGCCCTGTAACTGTACATTAGAAACCCTCTTGTTAAAGTGTTCTCTCTCTCTCTCTCTCTCTCTCTGCCATCCACCATGAAATCTCAATGAAGGAAACCATATGTTTTAAAAGGATGTCGCCATTTCACTTTTGCTATATTGTGTTGAGTTATTTTTCTTTGTATGAATTATTCCTTGATAGTTTTTGGTTTGTTGTGTTCCTCACCATGAAACTGGGGTCATGGGGGTCATGGGGTCATGGGGGTCATGGGTCGCCCATTCAAAATGTTTCTCTTGTTCCTCCTTGTTACCGTACAACAGTTGAGGATCTGAGATCTGGTCAAACTGGGAGACACTTTATAGACAGACTAATGAGTCAACATGAGGTGTTTAGTGGTGTCCCAGTCGACGTGGTGATACATGGATTACCCAGCACTGTAACAGTGACCTAATCCTCAGATGCCCAGCAAAAAATATCTGAATCCAATCTTTTCAATTGTCTTTCTTCCTTTTTTTTTCTCGTGTGATGTGTGTTTTTGTATATAGTAATACATGTATGTGATGTTTCTTTTAATTTTGCCAAAGTCATTGTTTAAGATATATTTATACATTTAAAGAAGTCTCACGGCAGCTTGAGTGTCACGGATGTCATGTTTACTACATACTCAAAATGATCCCATCAACTTTAGCTCGGAGAGTTTAAATAGTTAAGATGGGAGAAACAGAATGTTACCTAATCCACATTAATAATGTACTATCTCTCCTCAATTTCTACATGTTGCTTCTTCCACATCCTTCATGTGTATGTTTGCATTTTGTGACAGTGCCGATCAGTTTTTTATTTGGTTGTCTACCATGTTCCGTGTTTAGGTGTGAATTTTGATACATTTAATTTTTTACGTTGTTGTTTTAAGCCATACTTCCATTTTCCATCCACCCTAAAAGCCATTGTCTATTTTTTGTATCATTTTGGAAGTTAATGAAGAAAAAAAAAATGTGTCTTGATTTTGCGTTTGTTTTATCATATGGTAAAGGTAGTATATTATTCTTATAGTAAAGAGATTATATAAGTATATCATTTGAATTTCTTCTTTGCTTAGATTTTTGGGGGCTTAAAAAAACCCGTATACTATTTAAAAACAAACATTAGGCATGTGGGTTCTCTTTCTAGCCATGAATTTGTGTGCTGAAAGCAGGAAGACCATTTTTTTGGGGGAAAAAATATGAAAATATTTTCTTCATATCTTCTATCTTATTTTCACTTTCCCCTCCGTTGTCTCACCAAAATCTGAACCAGCAGTTTAGATGCCTTAACAATGCAAACCCACAGACATCAGTGTAGAGTAGAGACCACATCAGTGCTCTGCTAACATACTTTAAAATGGGTGCAACAAGCAACATATAGAGAGGGGGGAACACAAGTGGAACTGTTCCTTATCCCTGAGCCCTGAGCGATGTTTCACTGTTTCCCCTGCCGCAGGGAGCACTTGGCATGGCACAGCAGAGATAGGGGGAGCCAGAAATAACAGAGGAGAGAGAGGGAGGGAGGGAGGGAGGGAGGGAGGGAGGGAGGGAGGGGAGGGAGGGAGGGAGGGAGGGAGGGGAGGGAGGGAGGTGGATGGGCTGGTTGACTGACGGGGGGAGGACACTGAGACGAGATAACTGAGAATAGAAGGGAGGATAAATATTTAATGTGTTGAGCAGCTGGAGGGGAGCTGGTATGGAGGAGAGGAGGAGAGGAGGAGAGGAGTGTAGTGTACTGCCTTGCTCATCTGAAGCCGACCCTTCCCTTCATGTTCATCTCTCATCTTCAGGGATATTCCCTCCGTCTATAAGGATATATATATATATATATATATATATATAGACCTCCACAGCTAAGGGTTGATGGTAAAACATATTCTATTTACAGTGTGATTCTATTAGAGAAAGGTAATGGTACTAAAAACAGATGTGATTATGAACCCTTCTAAATGACAGCACAATCATTTGTAACACAAGTCATTTTACACCCTTAGACAATTACTACTGCCCTCTTCTGACTCCTCCCTCTCTTCTGACTCCTCCCTCTCTTCTGACTCCTCCCTCTCTTCTGTTTCCCCCCACTCTTCTGTTTCCCCCCACTCTTCTGACTCCCCTCTCTCGTCTGACTCCTCCCACTCGTCTAACTCCTCCCCCTTCTGACCCCCACCCACCATTCTGACTCCTCCCACTCTTCTGACCCCTCCCTCTCTTCTGACTCCTCCCTCTCTTCTGACTCCCCCTCTCTTCTGACTCCTCCCTCTCTTCTGACTCCCCCTCTCTTCTGACTCCCCCATCTCTTCTGACTCCCCCTCTCTTCTGACTCCTCCTCTCTTCTGACTCCCCCTCTCTTCTGACTCCTCCCTCTCTTCTGACTCCTCCTCTCTTCTGACTCCTCCTCTCTTCTGACTTCCCCCTCTCTTCTGACTCCCCCTCCTTCTCTCTTTCTGACTCCCCCTCTCTTCTGACTCCCCCTCTCTTCTGACTCCTCCCTCTCTTCTTCCCTCTCTTCTGACTCCCCCTCTCTTCTGACTCCCCCTCTCTTCTGACTCCTCCCTCTCTTCTGACTCCCCTCTCTTCTGACTCCTCCCTCTCTTCTGACTCCCCCTCTCTTCTGACTTCCCCTCCTCCCTCTCTTCTGACTTCCCCTTCTCTCCCCCTCTCTTCTGACTCCTCCTCTCTTCTGACTCCCCCTCTCTTCTGACTCCCCCTCTCTTCTGACTCCCCCTCTTCTGACTCCTCCCTCTCTTCTGACTCCCCCTCTCTTCTGACTCCCCCTCTCTTCTGACTCCCCCTCTCTTCTGACACCCCCTTTTTCCACTCCCTTTATATACAAAATGAGCACCAGTTTATCTCTGACATGGGTCACATGACCACTCTTTGTACTCTTTCGTGTGTGTGTGTGTGTGTGTGTGTGTGTGTGTGTGTGTGTGTGTGTGTGTGTGTGTGTGTGTGTCATCAGTCCTCTGAAAGAGAACATGGCATTTTATTTTATTTTTTTATTGCTGAAGGATATTTTGTAATGTGACTTCATAGGAGAGAGGGAACATTTAAACTGAGGATTCTGAAGACGAGGGAGTCTGTTGTAAAATGCAGTTGTGTAATGCTGATTTCAGTGTATCTGCATTGTGACTCAGTTCTCCTGTGTTTGGGGATAGGGACAGATGAGTTTGAGGTTTACTGTGTAACCGTCCAGCCAGGAGAATAGTGCCGTCCCTGTCGGGGAGGTGGTCACCTGGTCAATGAAAACATTGTTCTCTGAGTCCTATTATCATCCCTTCCATCCCATCTCTCCTTGCTACCAAGCCTTGTGTTTGACTGGACACACAGATCAGTTATATATTGATCGATAGGGAGAAGAGGAAAATAAACTACTGTAACGATTATACTTTTTTTGTTGTTTCAACTTTGAAAATGTAAAATAGCTTTTCAACTTTCACAATATTTAATTAAAGTTCCCTCTTGTCTGTGAAACTATTGATGTGCTCGTCATTTTGGTGAAGCTGTTATAATAAATCTCACAAAATACACATTCAAAAAACACACACTATACAAACTCATCACAGCCTAATAGCATGGTGAATCTGCCCAGCCAGTTCCCTTAATTAACATATTAATGATGACTTCCCAAGTTATTCATTGAAATGCGCTTTGCATGTAATTGATTCATCGTTTTCATTTACGGTCCTCAGCAGAAAATAAGTGCCTTTTCTCATTGTGCATATGTGATTTGAGCCACTCCGATCTGATTAGCTTGTTAAAACGCTCTTTCTGCTGATCCCAAACTGTTTCAGGCCCTGGCTGCAAAGCACCATGGGGTCCTGAATACGAGGGGGGGAAAGGACCCAGATCGTCTGTGTGTTGTAGAGTTAGCAGTAACATCAAGCACATTTCACTAGCCCTGTGATGTTGCGCAATTTGAATCCCACTGCCAGTTGTGTAATAAACGTTGAGACTCTCACATAATGGAAAGGGTTAGTGAAGAGTCAGGCGCTGCAGACGTCATGATGAGTTTGCTTTCATAAACAAGGCTCAATGAGAAAGGCCTTCTTAATTAGACAGATGTGCCCTGCCCTGGGTTATTGATCAGCCAGGCTGCAGACGGAGAGCGTGTGCATGTGTGTGTGTGTGAATGTGTGCATGCATATGTGTGTGTGTGTGTGAGCGCAAGTGTGTGCGCGTGTATGTGCATGTGTAAATGTGTGTGTGCACGTGTATGTGTGTGTGTGAATGTGTGCATGCATATGTGTGTGTGTGTGTGAGCGCAAGTGTGTGCGTGTGTATGTGCATGTGTGAATGTGTGTGTGCACGTGTATGTGTGTGTGTGTGTGTGTGTGCACGTGTGTGTGTGTGTGTGTGTGTGTGCACGTGTGTGTGCACGTGTGTGTGTGCGTGGAGTTATATGGAAAGGTTATTTTCCCATTCCTGGCCTCAAGGCCCAATCAAACCAGAGCCGCAGATGTCTTACTGCCACCAATGAGTTTCAGTCCTATTTCTCCTATTTCAGTCCTATGTGCTTTCTCCTCTTTCCTACGGATATTCATTTATCACTATAGGATTACTGTACCCAACCACACATCTTGGATTCACATCGATTGCATACACACACTGCATAGCAGGTGAGTGAGTGAGTGAGTGAGTGAGTGAGTGAGTGTGTGTGTGTGTGGGGGGGGGTGAATAACACAGAAGGTGAAGAGACAGAACTCAAGACCTCCATTAGCTGATGGATCTCTGACAGAGGAGGAACAACCTCCCTCTCTCTCCTCCATCTCTCTCCTCCCTCTCTCTCCTCCGTCTCTCTCTCTCTCTCTCCATCTCTCTCTCCATCTCTCTCCTCCCTCTCTCCTTCATCTCTCTCCCCCTCTCTCTCCTTCAACTGTCTCCTCCATCTCTCTCCTCCATCTCTCTCCATCTCTCTCCTCCCTCTCTCCTCCCTCTCTCTCCTCCATCTCCCTCCTCCCTCTCTCTCCTCCGTCTCTCTCTCTCTCTCTCTCTCCATCTCTCTCCTCCCTCTCTCTCCTTCATCTCTCTCCCCCTCTCTCTCCTTCAACTGTCTCCTCCATCTCTCTCCTCCCTCTCTCTCCTCCATCTATCTCCTCTCTTTCTCTCCTCCATCTCTCCTCCATCTCCCTCCTCCATCTCTCTCCTCCCTCTCTCTCCTCCATCTATCTCCTCTCTTTCTCTCCTCCATCTCTCTCCTCCATCTCCCTCCTCCATCTCTCTCCTCCCTCTCTCTCCTTCATCTCTCTCCCCCTCTCTCTCCTTCAACTGTCTCCTCCATCTCTCTCCTCCCTCTCTCTCCTCCATCTCTCTCCTCTCTTTCTCTCCTCCATCTCCCTCCTCCATCTCTCTCCTCCATCTCTCTCCTCCATCTCCCTCCTCCATCTCTCTCCTCCATCTCTCTCCTCCATCTCTCTCCTCCCTCTCTCTCCTCCCTCTCTCTCCTCAATCTCTCTCCTCCATCTCTCTCCTCTCTCTCTTTCCCACTCTCTCGCTCCTCCCTGCCCCACATCAAACCCCACTGGGTTCATCCCTCCTCTCTCCCTGCCCCACATCATACCCCACTGGGTTCATCCCCCTCGCTCCTCCCTGCCCCACATCATACCCCCACTGGGTTCACCCCCCCCCTCTCTCCCCCTCCCTCGCTCCTCCCTGCCCCACATCATACCCCACTGGGTTCATCCCCCCTCTCTCTCCCCTCCCTCGCTCCTCCCTACCCCACATCATACCCCACTGGGTTCATCCCTCGCTCCTCCCTGCCCCACATCATACCCCACTGGGTTCACCCCCCTCTCTCTCCCCCTCCCTCGCTCCTCCCTACCCCACATCATACCCCACTGGGTTCATCCCTCCTCTCTCCCTGCCCCACATCATACCCCACTGGGTTCATCCCTCCTCCTCCCTGCCCCACATCATACCCCACTGGGTTCATCCCCCTCCTCCTCCCTGCCTCACTTCATCACCCCACTGGGTTCATCCCTCCTCTCTCCCTGCCTCACATCATACCCCACTGGGTTCATCCCTCCTCCCTCCCTGCCCCACATCATACCCCACTGGGTTCATCCCTCCTCTCTCCCTGCCCCACATCATACCCCACTGGGTTCATCCCTCCTCCCTCCCTGCCTCACTTCATACCCCACTGGGTTCATCCCTCCTCTCTCCCTGCCTCACATCATACCCCACTGGGTTCATCCCTCCTCTCTCCCTGCCCCACATCATACCCCACTGGGTTCATCCCTCCTCTCTCCCTGCCCCACATCATACCCCACTGGGTTCATCCCTCCCTCTCTCTCCCTGCCCCACATCATACCCCACTGGGTTCATCCCTCCTCTCTCCCTGCCCCACATCATACCCCACTGGGTTCATCCCTCCTCTCTCCCTGCCCCACATCATACCCCACTGGGTTCATCCCTCCTCTCTCCCTTCCCCACATCATACCCCACTGGGTTCATCCCCCCTCCCTCCTCCTCCCTACCCCACATCACTTTACCCCACTGTGTTCATCCCTCCTCTCTCCCTGCCCCACATCACTTTACCCCACTGGGTTCATCCTTCCTCTCTCCCTGCCCCACATCATACCCCACTGGGTTCATCCCTCCTCTCTCCCTGCCTCACATCATACCCCAGTGGGTTCATCCCTCCTCTCTCCCTGCCCCACATCATACCCCACGGGGTTCACCCCCCTCCCTCGCTCCTCCCTACCCCACATCATACCCCCACATCACTTTACCCCACCGTGCTCATTCTCTCAACAACTAAAAATCAATTCAAATGGGTTTATTGGCAAGGCAAACATATGTTAACATTGCCAAAGCAAGTGAATTAGATCATTTTTATTGTTTATTTCACTTCTGTTTATTAACAGTAAACATTACACTCACAGAAGTTCCAAAAGAATAAAGACATTGCAAATGTCATATTATGCATACATACAGTGTTATAACCGATGTGCAAATGGTTAAAGTACACAACGGATAATAAATTAACATAAATATGGGTTGTATTTACAATGGTGTTTGTTCTTCACTGGTTGCCCTTTTCTCGTGGCAACAGGTCACAAATCTTGCTGCTGTGATGGCACACAGTCGTATTTCACCCAGTAGAAATGGGAGTTTATCAAAATTGGGTTTGTTTTTGAATTCTTGTGGATCTGCGTAATCTGAGGGAAATATGTGTCTCTAAAATTGTCATACATTTGGCAGGAGGTTAAGAAGCGCAGGTCAGTTTCCACCTCATTTTATGGGTAGTGAGCACATAGCCTGTCTTCTCTTGAGAGCCAATTCTGCCCACGGCAGCTTTTCTCAATAGCAAGGCTATGCTCACTGAGTCTGTACATAGTCAAAGCTTTCCCTAAGTTTGGGTCAGTGTTGAAGGAATTTAATTCCTCTGTTTTAATTCCCAATTAAAATGAAACATTCTGTCAATTCATAAGAATTTGTAAGACCCTTATTTTATAGGAATGGACAGAGCCCGGTCTTAAAAGTCAAGTAACAGCCTTTATTCAAGAGAGTACTGCCACAATACAGGTTACCACAGGTTATAAACTGAAAATGACGTCATTAGTTCTAACACTACCCCGTGCCATCTCCGTTCCAGTACCAAAGGCTGTGTCTCAAGCCTTCCCACATCCGTCTCCCTACCAATTTAATATAATTTACGAGTCAAGGTTTTCTTGTGTAGATAAGCATTCAAATAGCAGTCTGAAGATTTGAACCAAGGAACAGACAGTCATTGTTCTAACTTTTGCCCACGTTCACACACATTATTTTCAGTACTGGGATCAAGAAAGAAAACTCATACATATATAGAATAGTATTCTGATTAGTACATAAAAAGTAACATAATAGTATTCGGATTAGTACATATATAATAACATACTAGTATTCTGATTAGTCAGTCCTGATTGAAATGTATACATAATTAGTCATCATTGATAAAAAATTCCCTTAACAGTCAATCACAGTGGTCAGGTACACTGTGTACTCTTTGGTTAGGGCCAAATTTAGTTACCGTAAACCCAGGAAGTTACAGTAAACCCAGGAAGATACAGTAAACCCAGGAAGTTACAGTAAACTCAGGAAGTTACAGTAAACCCAGGAAGTTACAGTAAACCCAGGAAGTTACCGTAAACACAGGAAGTTACAGTAAACCCAGGAAGTTACAGTAAACCCAGGAAGATACAGTAAACCCAGGAAGATACATTAATCATGCTCTCTCTCTCTCTCTCTCTCTCTCTCTCTCTCTCTCTCTTTTTAATGAATAATTTATTTGATTAATAGATATTTCTTTGTTCATATCACCAAAGGCAGACAGATTGTTTTACTTACCAGAATCTGTATCTTCCCCATTCCAGGAAATGTTGTCATTCAAAGTTACTCAATGATCTTTCACCTTTTAGGTCAAATGTCATTATACAGGTCACTGTTGTCCACTCCAGCAGAACAGGTCTCCTCACAGATAGGTCACCATGTCACACTAGAGCCTTTGTGTCCGGTGGATGGGTCAGAGTGACTAACCAAGTGTGTAGTGGCGCTGGGTCCTATAACTAGACAATGGGGGTCAAGAAGAATATAGATGGAGGACAAAGTTATCATTGCATAACATTGCTGCTTCTCTATGAGTTTTCTTCTCTCTGTTCCTGCTCATGTACTTGCTACTCCGGGCATGTTGTGTTACAGACCTTTATAGAGGACAAAACATTTATCTTGATACTGATGCTTAACAATTGTGTTTAATGGCAGTTTATTGACATGTTTAGATGTGCAACGTAGTTTATTGACATGTTTAGATGTGCAATGTAGTTTATTGACATGTTTAGATGTGCAACGTAGTTTATTGACATGTTTAGATGTGCAACGTAGTTTATTGACATGTTTAGATGTGCAACGTAGTTTATTGACATGTTTAGATGTGCAACGTAGTTTATTGACATCTCAGATGTGCAGCGTAGTTTATTGACATGTTTAGATGTGCAACGTAGTTTATTGACATGTCAGATGTGCAACGTAGTTTATTGACATGTTTAGATGTGCAACGTAGTTTATTGACATGTTTAGATGTGCAACGTAGTTTATTGACATGTCAGATGTGCAACGTAGCCAGCCTGTTATTGTACAGTGTACAGTAGATCCTCACCTGCCCTCCTCTCCACAGTGGGGTTCTCATTATGGAGGTAGGATGCATCACTGATGTTGCTGTGTCCCTGGAACATTCATTATTCATACATCAACAGACTGAGACTGGCCAGACCCGCAGAGAAAAAGCCTGGGGAAGAAGGAGGGATGAGTGGAGGAGAGGAGAGGAGAGGAGGGGAGAGGAGAGGAGAGAGGCCTCCTCCAACTCTACATTCTCTTCATGGAGAGCAAAGCTTTCAGGCAATTCTCTGAGATCAAGAGACGCTGCACACAGGAATCCCCTGTGCCTCTCTGGGATAAATAAATAAATATACATTCTCTGCTGCTGCTCTTTTTACGGCAGGCGATAAAGGAAATGGATTGAAAGACAACCTTAGAAGTGAAAACACAAGGTCCCGGTGGGGATCGAGAATGGAAGGGGGGAGAAGGGCTGAGAGAGAGAGAGAGAGAGAGAGAGAGAGAGAGAGAGAGAGAGAGAGAGAGAGAGAGAGAGAGAGAGAGGAAAAGAGTGAGAAAGTCCTTGTAGCTGGTGAAGAGGAGAGGGTCTAGATACTGAAGATCTGAGCAAGATGGTCAGACAGGGAGGGGAGGGAGGAGAGCGAGAGACAGGGAAAGGCAGGGAGAGCGAGAGACAGGGAGAGGGAGGGAGAAGGAGGGATAGAGAGAGACAGGGAGAGGGAGGGAGAGAGAGAGATGGGGTGGGGAAGGAGAGAGAGAGGAGAGGGAGGGAGGGAGGGGGAGAGAGGGAGAGGGAGAGGGAGGGGAGAGAGGGAGAAGGAGGGAAAGACAGAGACATGGAGAGGGAGGAATTGAGAGACAGGGGGAGGGATAGAGACAGCGAGGGGGAGGGAGAGAGAGGAGGGGGAGGGAGAGAGAGGGAGGGAGGGGAGGGAGGGGAGGGAGAGACAGGGAGGGGGAGGGGAAGAGAGACAGGGGGAGGGAGAGAGAGAGACAGGGAGGGGGAGGGAGAGAGAGAGACAGGGGAGGGAGAGAGAGACAGGGAGGGGAGGGAAAGAGAGAGACAGGGGAGGGAGAGAGAGACAGGGAGGGGAGGGAGAGAGAGACAGGAAAGGTGAGGGAGAGAGACAGGGAGGAGGAGAGAGGGACGGACAGGGAGGGGAGGGAGAGAGGGGGGAGGGAGAGATACAGGGGAAGGGAGAGAGACGGGGAAAGAGAGGGAGAGACTTCAAGCGAAAGGGAGGGGGGAGAGAGAGAGAAAGGGGTAGAGGGGGGTAGAAAGAGAGGAGGGAGGGGGTAGAAAGAGAGATGCTGGGGAATGGGAGAGGGAGAGGAGGCTGGGTGGAGGGGGAAGAGAGAGACAGGGAGGGGAGGGGGAGAGGAGGCTGGGTGGAGGGGAAGAGAGAGAGACAGGGAGGGGGAGGGGGAGAGGAGGCTGGGGAGAGGGGTACGTGAGAGACCAAACGGGCACAGGTGGAGGTAATATGTCACACCACTACCATCCCAAAACAATGAAGGTTGGGGTTGAATGAACCTCTCCTCACACTTTTTTTTTTTTTTTTTCCATCAGCACATGCTGTCAGGGAAGTCTTCCCAACATGAGACTACACACGTCTTACTTTGGTGTGTTGGTGTCAACATTGGATCAGCATATCTTGTAAATAAATGATAACATTGTCATATACAGTATGGAGTAGGGTCACTGCTAACGTGATTACAAGCAGATAACATGAGGTCATCTCTATGACCGTGTCTGGTGATGTATGGGACAGGGTGACTGTGTGAGAGGGGTGGTGATTGCTGTAGCAGAGATATACACTAGTAATTAGTGCCGAGCGTTTGAACCAAATGGACATATTATTCCTGCTATTAACAGACTGTCACCACTCCCTCCATTCATCTTTAGGATGACTCTGTGTTTCCCAACGTTGGCTGGCTCCCCGACAAACTGTTCATTTATGGAAGTCTGTTTTTGATTTCTGCTGGGTGAACACTCTACAGGCACGCCGAGCTGCTTATCAAAAGGGAGAGGCAGGAGAGAAAAGGGTAAATGAATAAATTAAAGTTTCATCCAGGATTTTTGCTCACCTTGCGGAAAGGGAACAGCCATCTGCCTCAGCCCTTCCTGAAGTTTAAAGGAGATACTGTATCGGGGAAACTCAGACACTCACACCAAGAATTAAGGACTGCTACATCCTCGGAATCAGTGAAGTTAAGTTCCACCTTGGTGTGAGTGAATTCCTTATATCAAATCAATCAACTGGGTTGTATAGCAAGCTGTCGTCATTGTATCATCTGATGTACATACGTCCATGTACTTTCACAGGCCCTGTCTAGATGCTCAACTGCACTGACAACTTTCATACTTCATTTTCACCTGTGATAAACACACATCTATGATGGTATGTGTGGCAGACAGTGGGCAGTGTGTTGGTGTCCAGTCACTGTGTGTATATTTTCTCCCTCCCTCCCTCCCTCCCTCCCTCCCTCCCTCACTTTCACCACCACAGTCCCTGGAACCCCTGCTCGGTACCTTTAGCCCACTGAGCGAGGAGAGACTGGCTGACTTCCTCAGACATAGTTCCGTCTCTGTGATGGAGTAGTGGGAGAGGGAATATGAGGACAGACGATGACGTACACTGTGAGGATAATCAAGCCTCTGCCCCAAAGAGAACAACCGTAGCAGACTGTCAGTTACTCATTCAGAATCACAAGAACGTGTAAATCATTTTTCTTTCCACAGTTGTGACCACAAATCTCCAAATGTAATATTTGTGAGGAACATTGCAGTGGGTGTGCTCAGCGCTGGCAACAGAGTTACTTTTGTTTTGAATTATGTGTTATGACAATTTGCAATGATGTGGGGATGGTCTATCTGTACCAGGTTTCAACTGACAACAGTCTGCTGGGAGACAGTACTGTGGGGATGGTTCGATCTGTACCAGGTTTCAACTGACAACAGTCTGCTGGGAGACAGTACTGACAACAGTCTGTTGGGAGACAGTACTGACAACAGTCTGTTGGGAGACAGTACTGTGGTGATGGTCTATCTGTACCAGGTTTCAACTGACAACAGTCTGCTGGGAGACAGTACTGTGGTGATGGTCTATCTGTACCAGGTTTCAACTGACAACAGTCTGTTGGGAGACAGTACTGTGGGGATGGTCTATCTGTACCAGGTTTCAACTGACAACAGTCTGCTGGGAGACAGTACTGTGGTGATGGTCTATCTGTGCCAGGTTTCAACTGACAACAGTCTGCTGGGAGACAGTACTGTGGTGATGGTCTATCTGTACCAGGTTTCAACTGACAACAGTCTGCTGGGAGACAGTACTGTGGTGATGGTCTATCTGTACCAGGTTTCAACTGACAACAGTCTGTTGGGAGACAGTACTGTGGGGATGGTCTATCTGTACCAGGTTTCAACTGACAACAGTCTGCTGGGAGACAGTACTGTGGTGATGGTCTATCTGTGCCAGGTTTCAACTGACAACAGTCTGCTGGGAGACAGTACTGTGGTGATGGTCTATCTGTACCAGGTTTCAACTGACAACAGTCTGCTGGGAGACAGTACTGTGGGGATGGTCTATCTGTACCACGTTTCAACTGACAACAGTCTGTTGGGAGACAGTACTGTGGTGATGGTCTATCTGTACCAGGTTTCAACTGACAACAGTCTGTTGGGAGACAGTACTGTGGTGATGGTCTATCTGTACCAGGTTTCAACTGACAACAGTCTGTTGGGAGACAGTACTGACAACAGTCTGTTGGGAGACAGTACTGACAACAGTCTGTTGGGAGACAGTACTGACAACAGTCTGTTGGGAGACAGTACTGTGGTGATGGTTCGATCTGTGCCAGGTTTCAACTGACAACAGTCTGTTGGGAGACAGTACTGACAACAGTCTGTTGGGAGACAGTACTGACAACAGTCTGTTGGGAGACAGTACTGACAACAGTCTGTTGGGAGACAGTACTGTGGATGATCTGTACTGCCAGGTTTCAACTGACAACAGTCTGTTGGGAGACAGTACTGTGGGGATGGTTCGATCTGTGCCAGGTTTCAACTGACAACAGTCTGTTGGGAGACAGTACTGTGGGGATGGTTCGATCTGTGCCAGGTTTCAACTGACAACAGTCTGTTGGGAGACAGTACTGTGGGGATGGTTCTATCTGTGCCAGGTTTCAACTGACAACAGTCTGTTGGGAGACAGTACTGTGGGGATGGTCTATCTGTACCAGGTATTAACTGACAACAGTCTGTTGGGAGACAGTACTGTGGGGATGGTCTATCTGTACCAGGTTTCAACTGACAACAGTCTGCTGGGAGACAGTACTGTGGGGATGGTTCGATCTGTGCCAGGTTTCAACTGACAACAGTCTGTTGGGAGACAGTACTGTGGGGATGGTCTATCTGTACCAGGTATTAACTGACAACAGTCTGTTGGGAGACAGTACTGTGGTGATGGTCTATCTGTGCCAGGTTTCAACTGACAACAGTCTGTTGGGAGACAGTACTGTGGGGATGGTCTATCTGTACCAGGTATTAACTGACAACAGTCTGTTGGGAGACAGTACTGTGGGGATGGTCTATCTGTACCAGGTATTAACTGACAACAGTCTGTTGGGAGACAGTACTGACAACAGTCTGTTGGGAGACAGTACTGTGGGGATGGTCTATCTGTACCAGGTATTAACTGACAACAGTCTGTTGGGAGACAGTACTGTGGGGATGGTCTATCTGTACCAGGTATTAACTGACAACAGTCTGTTGGGAGACAGTACTGTGGGGATGGTCTATCTGTGCCAGGTTTCAACTGACAACAGTCTGTTGGGAGACAGTACTGTGGGGATGGTCTATCTGTACCAGGTATTAACTGACAACAGTCTGTTGGGAGACAGTACTGTGGGGATGGTCTATCTGTACCAGGTTTCAACTGACAACAGTCTGTTGGGAGACAGTACTGTGGGGATGGTTCGATCTGTACCAGGTATTAACTGACAACAGTCTGTTAGGAGACAGTACTGACAACAGTCTGCTGGGAGACAGTACTGTGGTGATGGTCTATCTGTACCAGGTTTCAACTGACAACAGTCTGTTAGGAGACAGTACTGACAACAGTCTGTTAGGAGACAGTACTGACAACAGTCTGTTAGGAGACAGTACTGACAACAGTCTGTTAGGAGACAGTACTGACAACAGTCTGTTAGGAGACAGTACTGTGGGGATGGTTCGATCTGTACCAGGTATTAACTGACAACAGTCTGTTAGGAGACAGTACTGACAACAGTCTGTTGGGAGACAGTACTGTGGTGATGGTCTATCTGTACCAGGTTTCAACTGACAACAGTCTGTTAGGAGACAGTACTGACAACAGTCTGTTGGGAGACAGTACTGTGGGGATGGTCTATCTGTACCAGGTTTCAACTGACAACAGTCTGTTAGGGAGACAACAGTCTGTTGGGAGACAGTACTGTGGGGATGGTCTATCTGTACCAGGTTTCAACTGACAACAGTCTGTTGGGAGACAGTACTGTGGGGATGGTCTATCTGTACCAGGTTTCAACTGACAACAGTCTGTTGGGATGGTTCGATCTGTACCAGGTTTCAACTGACAACAGTCTGTTGGGATGGTTCGATCTGTACCAGGTTTCAACTGACAACAGTCTGTTGGGAGACAGTACTGTGGGGATGGTTCGATCTGTGCCAGGTTTCAACTGACAACAGTCTGTTGGGAGACAGTACTGTGGGGATGGTTCTATCTGTACCAGGTTTCAACTGACAACAGTCTGTTGGGAGACAGTACTGTGGGGATGGTCTATCTGTACCAGGTATTAACTGACAACAGTCTGTTGGGAGACAGTACTGTGGGGATGGTCTATCTGTACCAGGTTTCAACTGACAACAGTCTGCTGGGAGACAGTACTGTGGGGATGGTTCGATCTGTGCCAGGTTTCAACTGACAACAGTCTGTTGGGAGACAGTACTGTGGGGATGGTCTATCTGTACCAGGTATTAACTGACAACAGTCTGTTGGGAGACAGTACTGACAACAGTCTGTTGGGAGACAGTACTGTGGGGATGGTCTATCTGTACCAGGTATTAACTGACAACAGTCTGTTGGGAGACAGTACTGTGGGGATGGTCTATCTGTACCAGGTATTAACTGACAACAGTCTGTTGGGAGACAGTACTGTGGTGATGGTCTATCTGTGCCAGGTTTCAACTGACAACAGTCTGTTGGGAGACAGTACTGTGGGGATGGTCTATCTGTACCAGGTATTAACTGACAACAGTCTGCTGGGAGACAGTACTGTGGGGATGGTCTATCTGTACCAGGTATTAACTGACAACAGTCTGTTGGGAGACAGTACTGACAACAGTCTGTTGGGAGACAGTACTGTGGGGATGGTCTATCTGTACCAGGTATTAACTGACAACAGTCTGTTGGGAGACAGTACTGTGGGGATGGTCTATCTGTACCAGGTATTAACTGACAACAGTCTGTTGGGAGACAGTACTGTGGGGATGGTCTATCTGTGCCAGGTTTCAACTGACAACAGTCTGTTGGGAGACAGTACTGTGGGGATGGTCTATCTGTACCAGGTATTAACTGACAACAGTCTGTTGGGAGACAGTATTGTGGGGATGGTCTATCTGTACCAGGTTTCAACTGACAACAGTCTGTTAGGAGACAGTACTGTGGGGATGGTTCGATCTGTACCAGGTATTGACAACAGTCTGTTAGGAGACAGTACTGACAACAGTCTGCTGGGAGACAGTACTGTGGTGATGGTCTATCTGTACCAGGTTTCAACTGACAACAGTCTGTTAGGAGACAGTACTGACAACAGTCTGTTAGGAGACAGTACTGACAACAGTCTGTTAGGAGACAGTACTGACAACAGTCTGTTAGGAGACAGTACTGACAACAGTCTGTTAGGAGACAGTACTGTGGGGATGGTTCGATCTGTACCAGGTATTAACTGACAACAGTCTGTTAGGAGACAGTACTGACAACAGTCTGCTGGGAGACAGTACTGTGGTGATGGTCTATCTGTACCAGGTTTCAACTGACAACAGTCTGTTAGGAGACAGTACTGACAACAGTCTGTTGGGAGACAGTACTGTGGTGATGGTCTATCTGTACCAGGTTTCAACTGACAACAGTCTGTTAGGAGACAGTACTGACAACAGTCTGTTGGGAGACAGTACTGTGGGGATGGTCTATCTGTACCAGGTTTCAACTGACAACAGTCTGTTGGGAGACAGTACTGTGGGGATGGTATATCTGTACCAGGTTTCAACTGACAACAGTCTGTTGGGAGACAGTACTGTGGGGATGGTCTATCTGTACCAGGTTTCAACTGACAACAGTCTGCTGGGAGACAGTACTGTGGGGATGGTCTATCTGTACCAGGTTTCAACTGACAACAGTCTGTTGGGAGACAGTACTGTGGGGATGGTCTATCTGTGCCAGGTTTCAACTGACAACAGTCTGTTGGGAGACAGTACTGACAACAGTCTGTTGGGAGACAGTACTGTGGGGATGGTCTATCTGTGCCAGGTTTCAACTGACAACAGTCTGTTGGGAGACAGTACTGACAACAGTCTGTTGGGAGACAGTACTGTGGCGATGGTCCAGCTGTACCAGGTATTAACTGACAACAGTCTGTTGGGAGACAGTACTGTGGTGATGGTCTATCTGTACCAGGTTTCAACTGACAACAGTCTGTTGGGAGACAGTACTGACAACAGTCTGTTGGGAGACAGTACTGACAACAGTCTGTTGGGAGACAGTACTGTGGGGATGGTCTATCTGTGCCAGGTTTCAACTGACAACAGTCTGTTGGGAGACAGTACTGTGGGGATGGTCTATCTGTGCCAGGTTTCAACTGACAACAGTCTGTTGGGAGACAGTACTGTGGGGATGGTCTATCTGTACCAGGTTTCAACTGACAACAGTCTGCTGGGAGACAGTACTGTGGTGATGGTCTATCTGTACCAGGTTTCAACTGACAACAGTCTGTTGGGAGACAGTACTGTGGGGATGGTTCGATCTGTGCCAGGTTTCAACTGACAACAGTCTGTTGGGAGACAGTACTGTGGGGATGGTTCGATCTGTGCCAGGTTTCAACTGACAACAGTCTGTTGGGAGACAGTACTGTGGGGATGGTCTATCTGTACCAGGTTTCAACTGACAACAGTCTGCTGGGAGACAGTACTGTGGTGATGGTCTATCTGTACCAGGTTTCAACTGACAACAGTCTGTTGGGAGACAGTACTGTGGGGATGGTTCGATCTGTGCCAGGTTTCAACTGACAACAGTCTGTTGGGAGACAGTACTGTGGGGATGGTTCGATCTGTGCCAGGTTTCAACTGACAACAGTCTGTTGGGAGACAGTACTGACAACAGTCTGTTGGGAGACAGTACTGTGGGGATGGTTCGATCTGTGCCAGGTTTCAACTGACAACAGTCTGTTGGGAGACAGTACTGTGGGGATGGTTCTATCTGTGCCAGGTTTCAACTGACAACAGTCTGTTGGGAGACAGTACTGTGGGGATGGTTCGATCTGTGCCAGGTTTCAACTGACAACAGTCTGTTGGGAGACAGTACTCTGGGGAGACAGTACTGTGGGGATGGTCGATCTGTGCCAGGTTTCAACTGACAACAGTCTGTTGGGAGACAGTACTGACAACAGTCTGTTGGGAGACAGTACTGACAACAGTCTGTTGGGAGACAGTACTGACAACAGTCTGTTGGGAGACAGTACTGTGGGGATGGTTCGATCTGTGCCAGGTTTCAACTGACAACAGTCTGTTGGGAGACAGTACTGACAACAGTCTGTTGGGAGACAGTACTGACAACAGTCTGTTGGGAGACAGTACTGACAACAGTCTGTTGGGAGACAGTACTGTGGGGATGGTTCGATCTGTGCCAGGTTTCAACTGACAACAGTCTGTTGGGAGACAGTACTGTGGGGATGGTCTATCTGTGCCAGGTTTCAACTGACAACAGTCTGTTGGGAGACAGTACTGTGGGGATGGTCTATCTGTGCCAGGTTTCAACTGACAACAGTCTGTTGGGAGACAGTACTGTGGGGATGGTCTATCTGTGCCAGGTTTCAACTGACAACAGTCTGTTGGGAGACAGTACTGTGGGGATGGTCTATCTGTACCAGGTTTCAACTGACAACAGTCTGCTGGGAGACAGTACTGTGGTGATGGTCTATCTGTACCAGGTTTCAACTGACAACAGTCTGTTGGGAGACAGTACTGTGGGGATGGTTCGATCTGTGCCAGGTTTCAACTGACAACAGTCTGTTGGGAGACAGTACTGTGGGGATGGTTCGATCTGTGCCAGGTTTCAACTGACAACAGTCTGTTGGGAGACAGTACTGACAACAGTCTGTTGGGAGACAGTACTGTGGGGATGGTTCGATCTGTGCCAGGTTTCAACTGACAACAGTCTGTTGGGAGACAGTACTGTGGGGATGGTTCTATCTGTGCCAGGTTTCAACTGACAACAGTCTGTTGGGAGACAGTACTGTGGGGATGGTTCGATCTGTGCCAGGTTTCAACTGACAACAGTCTGTTGGGAGACAGTACTGTGGGGATGGTTCGATCTGTGCCAGGTTTCAACTGACAACAGTCTGTTGGGAGACAGTACTGACAACAGTCTGTTGGGAGACAGTACTGTGGGGATGGTTCGATCTGTGCCAGGTTTCAACTGACAACAGTCTGTTGGGAGACAGTACTGACAACAGTCTGTTGGGAGACAGTACTGACAACAGTCTGTTGGGAGACAGTACTGACAACAGTCTGTTGGGAGACAGTACTGTGGGGATGGTTCGATCTGTGCCAGGTTTCAACTGACAACAGTCTGTTGGGAGACAGTACTGACAACAGTCTGTTGGGAGACAGTACTGACAACAGTCTGTTGGGAGACAGTACTGACAACAGTCTGTTGGGAGACAGTACTGTGGGGATGGTCTGTCTGTGCCAGGTTTCAACTGACAACAGTCTGTTGGGAGACAGTACTGTGGGGATGGTTCTGATCTGTGCCAGGTTTCAACTGACAACAGTCTGTTGGGAGACAGTACTGACAACAGTCTGTTGGGAGACAGTACTGTGGGGATGGTTCGATCTGTGCCAGGTTTCAACTGACAACAGTCTGTTGGGAGACAGTACTGTGGGGATGGTCTATCTGTGCCAGGTTTCAACTGACAACAGTCTGTTGGGAGACAGTACTGACAACAGTCTGTTGGGAGACAGTACTGTGGGGATGGTTCGATCTGTGCCAGGTTTCAACTGACAACAGTCTGTTGGGAGACAGTACTGACAACAGTCTGTTGGGAGACAGTACTGTGGGGATGGTTCGATCTGTGCCAGGTTTCAACTGACAACAGTCTGTTGGGAGACAGTACTGTGGGGATGGTTCTATCTGTGCCAGGTTTCAACTGACAACAGTCTGTTGGGAGACAGTACTGTGGGGATGGTTCGATCTGTGCCAGGTTTCAACTGACAACAGTCTGTTGGGAGACAGTACTGACAACAGTCTGTTGGGAGACAGTACTGTGGGGATGGTTCGATCTGTGCCAGGTTTCAACTGACAACAGTCTGTTGGGAGACAGTACTGACAACAGTCTGTTGGGAGACAGTACTGACAACAGTCTGTTGGGAGACAGTACTGACAACAGTCTGTTGGGAGACAGTACTGTGGGGATGGTGGGGATGGTCGATCTGTGCCAGGTTTCAACTGACAACAGTCTGTTGGGAGACAGTACTGACAACAGTCTGTTGGGAGACAGTACTGTGGGGATGGTTCGATCTGTGCCAGGTTTCAACTGACAGGTACTGACAACAGTCTGTTGGGAGACAGTACTGACAACAGTCTGTTGGGAGACAGTACTGACAACAGTCTGTTGGGAGACAGACTGACAGTTGGGAGACAGTGTGGGGATGGTTCGATCTGTGCCAGGTTTCAACTGACAACAGTCTGTTGGGAGACAGTACTGTGGGGATGGTCTATCTGTGCCAGGTTTCAACTGACAACAGTCTGTTGGGAGACAGTACTGTGGGGATGGTCTATCTGTGCCAGGTTTCAACTGACAACAGTCTGTTGGGAGACAGTACTGTGGGGATGGTCTATCTGTGCCAGGTTTCAACTGACAACAGTCTGTTGGGAGACAGTACTGTGGGGATGGTCTATCTGTACCAGGTTTCAACTGACAACAGTCTGTTGGGAGACAGTACTGTGGTGATGGTCTATCTGTACCAGGTTTCAACTGACAACAGTCTGTTGGGAGACAGTACTGTGGGGATGGTTCGATCTGTGCCAGGTTTCAACTGACAACAGTCTGTTGGGAGACAGTACTGTGGGGATGGTTCGATCTGTGCCAGGTTTCAACTGACAACAGTCTGTTGGGAGACAGTACTGTGGGGATGGTTCGATCTGTGCCAGGTTTCAACTGACAACAGTCTGTTGGGAGACAGTACTGTGGGGATGGTTCGATCTGTGCCAGGTTTCAACTGACAACAGTCTGTTGGGAGACAGTACTGACAACAGTCTGTTGGGAGACAGTACTGTGGGGATGGTTCGATCTGTGCCAGGTTTCAACTGACAACAGTCTGTTGGGAGACAGTACTGACAACAGTCTGTTGGGAGACAGTACTGACAACAGTCTGTTGGGAGACAGTACTGTGGGGATGGTTCGATCTGTGCCAGGTTTCAACTGACAACAGTCTGTTGGGAGACAGTACTGACAACAGTCTGTTGGGAGACAGTACTGACAACAGTCTGTTGGGAGACAGTACTGACAACAGTCTGTTGGGAGACAGTACTGTGGGGATGGTTCGATCTGTGCCAGGTTTCAACTGACAACAGTCTGTTGGGAGACAGTACTGTGGGGATGGTCTCGTTGGGATCTGTGCAGGTTTCAACTGACAACAGTCTGTTGGGAGACAGTACTGACAACAGTCTGTTGGGAGACAGTACTGTGGGGATGGTTCGATCTGTGCCAGGTTTCAACTGACAACAGTCTGTTGGGAGACAGTACTGTGGGGATGGTTCGATCTGTGCCAGGTTTCAACTGACAACAGTCTGTTGGGAGACAGTACTGACAACAGTCTGTTGGGAGTACTGACAACAGTCTGTTGGGAGACAGTACTGTGGGGATGGTCTGATCTGTGCCAGGTTTCAACTGACAACAGTCTGTTGGGAGACAGTACTGACAACAGTCTGTTGGGAGACAGTACTGACAACAGTCTGTTGGGAGACAGTACTGACAACAGTCTGTTGGGAGACAGTACTGTGGGGATGGTTCGATCTGTGCCAGGTTTCAACTGACAACAGTCTGTTGGGAGACAGTACTGACAACAGTCTGTTGGGAGACAGTACTGACAACAGTCTGTTGGGAGACAGTACTGTGGGGATGGTTCGATCTGTGCCAGGTTTCAACTGACAACAGTCTGTTGGGAGACAGTACTGTGGGGATGGTTACTGATCTGTGCCAGGTTTCAACTGACAACAGTCTGTTGGGAGACAGTACTGACAACAGTCTGTTGGGAGACAGTACTGTGGGGATGGTTCGATCTGTGCCAGGTTTCAACTGACAACAGTCTGTTGGGAGACAGTACTGTGGGGATGGTTCGATCTGTGCCAGGTTTCAACTGACAACAGTCTGTTGGGAGACAGTACTGTGGGGATGGTTCGATCTGTGCCAGGTTTCACTGACAACAGTCTGTTGGGAGACAGTACTGTGGGGATGGTTCGATCTGTGCCAGGTTTCAACTGACAACAGTCTGTTGGGAGACAGTACTGACAACAGTCTGTTGGGAGACACAACAGTCTGTTGGGAGACTGTGGGGATGGTTCGATCTGTGCCAGGTTTCAACTGACAACAGTCTGTTGGGAGACAGTACTGTGGGGATGGTTCGATCTGTGCCAGGTTTCAACTGACAACAGTCTGTTGGGAGACAGTACTGACAACAGTCTGTTGGGAGACAGTACTGTGGGGATGGTTCGATCTGTGCCAGGTTTCAACTGACAACAGTCTGTTGGGAGACAGTACTGTGGGGATGGTTCGATCTGTGCCAGGTTTCAACTGACAACAGTCTGTTGGGAGACAGTACTGTGGGGATGGTTCGATCTGTGCCAGGTTTCAACTGACAACAGTCTGTTGGGAGACAGTACTGTGGGGATGGTTCGATCTGTGCCAGGTTTCAACTGACAACAGTCTGTTGGGAGACAGTACTGTGGGGATGGTTCGATCTGTGCCAGGTTTCAACTGACAACAGTCTGTTGGGAGACAGTACTGTGGTGATGGTCTATCTGTACCAGGTATTAACTGACAACAGTCTGCTGGGAGACAGTACTGACAACAGTCTGTTGGGAGACAGTACTGACAACAGTCTGTTGGGAGACAGTACTGTGGTGATGGTCTATCTGTACCAGGTATTAACTGACAACAGTCTGCTGGGAGACAGTACTGACAACAGTCTGTTGGGAGACAGTACTGACAACAGTCTGTTGGGAGACAGTACTGTGGTGATGGTCTATCTGTACCAGGTATTAACTGACAACAGTCTGCTGGGAGACAGTACTGACAACAGTCTGTTGGGAGACAGTACTGACAACAGTCTGTTGGGAGACAGTACTGACAACAGTCTGTTGGGAGACAGTACTGTGGTGATGGTCTATCTGTACCAGGTATTAACTGACAACAGTCTGCTGGGAGACAGTACTGACAACAGTCTGTTGGGAGACAGTACTGACAACAGTCTGTTGGGAGACAGTACTGTGGTGATGGTCTCTGTACCAGGTATTAACTGACAACAGTCTGTTGGGAGACAGTACTGACAACAGTCTGTTGGGAGACAGTACTGTGGTGATGGTCTATCTGCACCAGGTATTAACTGACAACAGACTGATGGGAGACAGTACTGTGGTGATGGTCTATCTGTACCAGGTATTAACTGACAACAGTCTGCTGGGAGACAGTACTGACAACAGTCTGTTGGGAGACAGTACTGACAACAGTCTGTTGGGAGACAGTACTGATGTGATGGTCTCTGTACCAGGTATTAACTGACAACAGTCTGTTGGGAGACAGTACTGACAACAGTCTGTTGGGAGACAGTACTGTGGTGATGGTCTATCTGCACCAGGTATTAACTGACAACAGACTGATGGGAGACAGTACTGACAACAGTCTGTTGGGAGACAGTACTGTGGTGTTGGTCTAATTGTGCCAGGTATTAACTGAGAACAGTCTGTTGGGAGACAGTACTGACAACAGTCTGTTGGGAGACAGTACTGTGGTGATGGTCTATCTGCACCAGGTATTAACTGACAACAGTCTGTTGGGAGACAGTACTGTGGTGATGGTCTAATTGTGCCAGGTATTAACTGACAACAGTCTGTTGGGAGACAGTACTGACAACAGTCTGTTGGGAGACAGTACTGTGGTGATGGTCTATCTGTACCAGGTATTAACTGACAACAGTCTGTTGGGAGACAGTACTGACAACAGTCTGTTGGGAGACAGTACTGTGGTGATGGTCTATCTGTACCAGGTATTAACTGACAACAGTCTGCTGGGAGACAGTACTGACAACAGTCTGTTGGGAGACAGTACTGTGGTGATGGTCTATCTGCACCAGGTATTAACTGACAACAGACTGATGGGAGACAGTACTGACAACAGTCTGTTGGGAGACAGTACTGACAACAGTCTGTTGGGAGACAGTACTGACAACAGTCTGTTGGGAGACAGTACTGACAACAGTCTGTTGGGAGACAGTACTGTGGTGATGGTCTATCTGCACCAGGTATTAACTGACAACAGTCTGTTGGGAGACAGTACTGTGGTGATGGTCTAATTGTGCCAGGTATTAACTGAGAACAGTCTGCTGGGAGACAGTACTGACAACAGTCTGTTGGGAGACAGTACTGTGGTGATGGTCTATCTGTACCAGGTATTAACTGACAACAGTCTGTTGGGAGACAGTACTGACAACAGTCTGTTGGGAGACAGTACTGACAACAGTCTGTTGGGAGACAGTACTGTGGTGATGGTCTATCTGTACCAGGTATTAACTGACAACAGTCTGTTGGGAGACAGTACTGTGGCGATGGTCCAGCTGTACCAGGTATTAACTGACAACAGTCTGTTGGGAGACAGTACTGTGGTGATGGTCTATCTGCACCAGGTATTAACTGACAACAGTCTGTTGGGAGAGAGTACTGACAACAGTCTGTTGGGAGACAGTACTGACAACAGTCTGTTGGGAGACAGTACTGACAACAGTCTGTTGGGAGAGAGTACTGACAACAGTCTGTTGGGAGACAGTACTGTGGTGATTGTCTATCTGTACCAGGTATTAACTGACAACAGTCCACTGAGTATTACTCCACTTGCCACTGGGCTGGCTATGTTGCGTCTGCGGTGTGTGTACAGTATGTGTTTGCGTGCGTGTGTGTGCGTGTGTGTGCATGTGCGTGTGTATGTGTGTGTGTGTGCGTCTGTGTGCGTGCGTGCGTGTGTGTGTGCGTGTGTGTGTGTGTATGTATGTGTATGTATGTATGTATGTGTGTGTATATATGTATGTCTGTGTGTGCGTGAGTGCGTGTGTGTGTGTATGTATGTATGTATGTATGTGTGTGTGTGCGTGCGTGCGTGCGTGTGTGTATATGTATGTATGTGTGTGTGTGTCTGTGTGTCTGTGTGTCTGAGTGCGTGCGTGCGTGCGTGCGTGTGTGCGGGTGTATATGTGTGCGTGCGTGCGTGTGTGTGTGTGTGTGTGTGTGTGTGTGTGCATCTGTGTGTGTGCGTGTGTGTGTGCGTGTGTGTGTGTGTGCATCTGTGTGTGTGCGTGTGTGTGTGCGTGTGTGTGTGCGTGTGTGTGTGTGTGTGTGTGTGTGTGTGTGTGTGTGTATGTGTGTGTGTGTGTGTCTGTGTGTCTGTGTGTCTGTGTGCGTGCGTGCGTGCGCGTGTGTGCGTGTGCGTGTGTGTGTGTGTGTTACGGGAACTCATATAGAGGCCATGGAGTAACCATTTGAGCGATGTTCAGGACTTCACCCTTGTGTTGTCCTACGGGTCAGAAACGACCCTCCTTGTGTTGTCCTACGGGTCAGAAACGACCCTCCTTGTGTTGTCCTACGGGTCAGAAACGACCCTCCTTGTGTTGTCCTACGGGTCAGAAACGACCCTCCTTGTGTTGTCCTACGGGTCAGAAGCGACCCTCCTTGTGTTGTCCTACGGGTCAGAAACGACCCTCCTTGTGTTGTCCTACGGGTCAGAAACGACCCTCCTTGTGTTGTCCTATGGGTCAGAAACGACCCTCCTTGTGTTGTCCTACGGGTCAGAAACGACCCTCCTTGTGTTGTCCTATGGGTCAGAAGCGACCCTCCTTGTGTTGTCCTATGGGTCAGAAGCGACCCACCCCCGACAGAACCCCCGACAGAATAGTTCTTCAACTTGAAATGTTATGACTTTTCCTAGAGTGACCCCAACATTAGAAAAAGTGAAACATCGCCTTTGTTCATATTTCCATGAAAGCTGTACACCACCAGGGTACAAAGATTGTCTTAGGGTCATTATAAAATCATTTACACACCCGGCAGTTATAAAATCATTTACACACAACAAAAACCACAAAAACCACAAAGACACACACACACACCCTTGTTCTACTAATGTTAAGTCATGTTTCCCCTTGTTCTACTAATGTTAAGTCATGTTTCCCCTTGTTCTACTAATGTTAAGTCATGTTTCCCCTTGTTCTACTAATGTTAAGTCATGTTTCCCCTTGTTCTACTAATGTTAAGTCATGTTTCCCCTTGTTCTACTAATGTTAAGTCATGTTTCTCCTTGTTCTACTAATGTTAAGTCATGTTTCCCCTTGTTCTACTAATGTTAAGTCATGTTTCCCCTTGTTCTACTAATGTTAAGTCATGTTTCCCCTTGTTCTACTAATGTTAAGTCATGTTTCTCCTTGTTCTACCAATGTTAAGTCATGTTTCCCCTTGTTCTACTAATGTTAAGTCATGTTTCCCCTTGTTCTACTAATGTTAAGTCATGTTTCCCTTGTTCTACTAATGTTAAGTCATGTTTCCCCTTGTTCTACTAATGTTAAGTCATGTTTCCCCTTGTTCTACTAATGTTAAGTCATGCTTCCCCTTATTCTATTAATGTTAAGTCATGTTTCCCTTGTTCTACTAATGTTAAGTCATGTTTCCCCTTGTTCTACTAATGTTCTACTAATGTTAAGTCATGTTTCCCCTTGTTCTACTAATGTTAAGTCATATTTCCCCTTGTTCTACTAATGTTAAGTCATGTTTCCCCTTGTTCTACTAATGTTAAGTCATGTTTCCCCTTGTTCTACTAATGTTAAGTCATGTTTCCCCTTGTTCTACTAATGTTAAGTCATGTTTCCCTTGTTCTACTAATGTTAAGTCATGTTTCCCCTTGTTCTACTAATGTTCTACTAATGTTAAGTCATGTTTCCCTTGTTCTACTAATGTTAAGTCATATTTCCCCTTGTTCTACTCATGTTAAGTCATGCTTCCCCTTATTCTATTAATGTTAAGTCATGCGTCCCCTTGTTCTACTAATGTTAAGCCATGTTTCCCCTTGTTCTACTAATGTTAAGTCATGTTTCCCCTTGTTCTACTAATGTTCTACTAATGTTAAGTCATGTTTCCCCTTGTTCTACTAATGTTAAGTCATATTTCCCCTTGTTCTACTAATGTTAAGTCATGCTTCCCCTTATTCTATTAATGTTAAGTCATGCTTCCCCTTGTTCTACTAATGTTAAGCCATGTTTCCCCTTGTTCTACTAATGTTAAGCCATGTTTCCCCTTGTTCTACTAATGTTAAGCCATGTTTCCCCTTGCTGTATGTTAAGCCCTGTTTCCTCTGGTTCTACTGATGTTAAGCCACACACACTAAACCAATGCAATTTACTGTCATTCATGCATACATTTTATGAATTGACCCCACTATCGTGGCATTGCAAGTTCCATGCTCTACCAATTGAGTTACAGAGGACCACTCACACACACAGACATATACGAAAAGGACACTCCTGGGACTCTCAGCATCCGTACTGGAGCCAGAGAGCATCAGTAGAGGAGTGACCCAGAATGACATCACCTCTATCAGCTGGGCCTGCTTAAAACTTTAAGATTTACTGCTGTTACACCTCTCATGCCCTACACTGGTCTTCTACTGGCCCTACACTGGTCTTCTACTGGCCCTACACTGGTCTTCTACTGGCCCTACACTGGTCTACTACTGGCCCTACACTGGCCTTCTACTGGCCCTACACTGGCCCTCTACTGGCCCCACACTGGCCCTCTACTGGCCCTCTACTGGCCCTACACTGGCCCTCTACTGGCCTTCTACTGGCCCTGCACTGACAATACACTGTTCCTCTACTGGCCCTGCACTGACAATACACTGGCCCTTTACTGACCCTACACTGGCACTACACTGACCCTACACTGGCACTACACTGACACTACACTGGACATACACTGACACTACACTGAAACTAAACTGGACATACACTGGTGCTACACTGACACTACACTGACAATACACTTTCCCTACACTGACACAACACTGGCCCTACACTGACATTACACTGGCCCTAAACAGGCCCTACACTGGCCCTACACTGACACTACACTGGTCCTAAACTGGCCCTACACTGGCCCTAAACTGGCCCTACACTGGCCCTACACTGACACTACACTGGCCCTAAACAGGCCCTACACTGGCCCTACACTGACACTACACTGGTCCTAAACTGGCCCTAAACTGGCCCTAAACTGGCCCTACACTGGCCCTACACTGACACTACACTGGTCCTACACTGGCCCTACACTGACCCTGCACTGGCCCAACACTGGCCCTACACCGACACTACACAAACACTACACTGGCCCTTCACTGATACTAAACTGACACTACACTGGCCCTAAACTGGCCCTACACTGTCTCAACACTGGCCCTACACTGGCTCAACACTGGCCCTACACTGGCCCAACACTGGCACTACACTGACCCTACACTGGCCCTACACCGACACTACACAAACACTACACTGGCCCTACACCGACACTACACAAACCCTAAACTGGCCCTACACTGGCTCAACACTGGCCCTAAACTGGCCCTACACTGGCTCTACACTGGCCCTTAACTGGCCCTACATCGACACTACATTGACACTACATTAACACTACACTGACACTAAACTGACACTAAACCGGTCCTACATCGGCCCTACACCAACACTACACCGGCCTTACACTGGTCCTACACTGGACCTCTACTGGCCCTACACTGGCCCTACACCAACACTACACCGGCCCTACACTGGCACTACACTAACACTACATTGGCCCTCTACTGGCCCTACACTGGCCCTCTACTGGCCCTACACTGGCCCTACACTGGCCCTCTACTGGCCCTACACTGGCCCTCTACTGGCCCTCTACTGGCCCCACACTGGCCCTCATTGACACTACATTAACACTACACTGACACTAAACCGGTCCTACATCGGCCCTACACCAACACTACACCGGCCCTACACCGGCCCTACACTGGCACTACACTAACACTACATTGGCCCTCTACTGGCCCTACACTGGCCCTCTACTGGCCCTACACTGGCCCTACACTGACACTACACTGGCCCTACACTGATATTATACTGGCCCTAAACTGGCCCAACACTGGCCCTACACCGGCCCTACACTGACACTACACTGGCCCTACACTGACACTACACCGGCCCTACACTGACACTACACTGGCCCTACACTGACACTACACTGGCCCTACACTGACACTACACCGGCCCTACACTGACACTACACTGGCCCTACACTGACACTACACCGGCCCTACACTTGCCCTTCACTGGCCCTACACTGGCCTTCTGCTGGCCCTACACTGGTCCTCTACTGGCCCTACACTGGCCCTCTACTGGCCCTACACTGGCCCTCTACTGGCCCTACACTAGCCTTCTACTGACCCTACACTGGCCCTCTACTGGCCCCACACTGGCCCTACACTGACCCTACACTGGCCCGCTACTGGCCCTACACTGACCCTACACTGGCCTTCTACTGACCCTACACTGGCCTTCTACTGACCCTACACTGGCCCTCTACTGGCCCCACACTGGTACACTAAGTTAGCAGGCAGCGTGGAGTTAGAACGCAGCAGGGTGAAATTAGCATGCAGCAGGGTGGAGTTAGCAGACAGCAGTGTGGTGTTAGCCAGCAGCATGGTGGAGTTAGCAGGTAGCAGGGTGGAATTAGCAGGCAGCATGGTGGAGTTAGCAGGCAGCAGTGTGGAGTTAGCAGACAGCAGGGTGGCATTTGCCAGCAGCATGGTGGAGTTAGCAGGTAGCAGGGTGGAGTAAGCAGGCAGCAGGGTGGAATTAGCAGGCAGCAGGGTGGAGTTAGCAGGCAGCAGTGTGGCATTAGCCAGCAGCATGGTGGAGTTAGCAGGTAGCAGGGTGGAGTAAGCAGGCAGCAAGGGTGGAATTAGCAGGCAGGAGGGTAGAGTTAGCAGGCAGCAGGGTGGAGTTAGAAAGCAGCCGGGTGGAATTAGCAGGCAGGGTGGAGTTAGCAGGCAGCATGGTGGAGTTAGCCAGCAGTTTGTTGGAGTTTGCAGGCAGCAGGGTGGAGTTAGCAGGAAGCAGGGTGGAGTTAGCAGTTAGCCGGGTGGAGTTATCAGGAAGCAGAGTGGAGTTATCAGGCAGCAGAGTGGATGGAGTCAGCAGGCAGCAGGGTGGAGTTATCAGGAAGCAGAGTGGAGTTATCAGGCAGCAGAGTGTATGGAGTCAGCAGGCAGCAGGGTGGAGTTAGAATGTGGCAGGGTGGAGTTAGCAGGCAGAAGGGTGGAGTTAGAATGTGGCAGGGTGGAGTTAGCAGGCAGCAGGGTGGAGTTAGAATGCAGCAGGTTGGAGTTAGCAGGCAGCAGGATGGAGTTAGAATGTGGCGGGGTGGAGTTAGCAGGCAGCAGGGTGGTGTTAACAGGCAGCATGTTAGAGGTAGCAGGCAGCAGGGTGGAGTTAGCAGGCAGTAATGTGGAGTTAGCAGGCATCAGGGTGGAGGTAGCAGGCAGCATGTTGGAGATAGCAGGCAGTAGGCTGGAGTTGACAGGCAGCAGGGTGGAGTTGGTAGGCAGCAGGGTGTAGGTACCAGGCAGCAGGATGGAGTTAGCAGGCAGTAGGTTTGAGTTAGCAGGCAGCAGGGTGGAGTTAGCAGCTAGTAGGGTGGAGTTAGCAGGCAGCAAGGTGGAGTTAATAGTTAGCAGAGTGGAGTTAGCAGGCAGCAGGATGGAGATAGCAGGCAGCAGGGTGAAATTAGCAGGTAACAGGGTGGAGTTAGCAGGCAGTAGGGTGGAGTTAGCAGGTGGCATTGTGGGGTTAGCAGTTAGCAGGGTGGAGTTAGCAGGTGGCATTGTGGAGTTAGCAGTTAGCAGGGTGGAGTTAGCAGGCAGTAGGGTGGAGTTAGCAGTTAGCAGGGTGGAGTTAGCAGGCAGCAGAGTGGAGTTAGCAGGCAGTAGGGTGGAGTTAGCAGTTAGCAGGGTGGAGTTAGCAGGCAGCAGAGTGGAGTTACCAGGCAGTAGGGTGGAGTTAGCAGTTAGCAATGGTGGAGATAGCTGGCAGCAGGGTGGAGTTAGCAGGCAGCAGAGTGGAGTTACCAGGCAGTAGGGTGGAGTTAGCAGTTAGCAGGGTGGAGATAGCTGGCAGCAGGGTGGAGTTAGCAGGCAGCAGGGTGGAGTTAGCAGTGTTTATGCTCCTCTGCGGTTTTCTCCTGTGGGATCAGGCCTGGGATCAGCCTAGGGATTTGTGAGGACATTCATCATAATGGAAACACATGCAGGGAGAGCTCCAGTAATCCACCAGGCCAGGCCTGGCTGTGTTTCTCTGGCAGACCCATAGCTTTCCAGAGGAGAGGAGAACGCCACGGCAATGGCCTCGGCAATGGCCACGGCAACAACATCATTTATCCCTGGGAGTCCCCTGGGCACCGGGTCCAGGCCACTCCACCCTACCCATCATGCCAATAGGACTGTTCCACAATGTATTAACCCTCTAAGTGTTAGAGTTAGAGCTACTGCTGTAAGTACAATACATTCTTAATGACCAGTGCGTCAAGGAGAATCAGGAGAGAAGATACTTCAGCTAGTCAATCTGAGAGGCTTCGTGGTGGTGGGTGGTCAGTTCCTGATTAATCTAGGCTCTCGATGGAAAATAAACAATAGGGGAATGATTACTGTTGTTTGTAATGCTTGTCATGGACTCAGGATATCTACTCCACTCCCAAGAGTGTCTCTGTCTGTCTGTCTGTCTGTCTGTCTGTCTGTCTGTCTGTCTGTCTGTCTGTCTGTCTGTCTGTCTGTCTGTCTGTGTCTGTCTGTCTGTGTCTGTCTGTGTCTGATTCTGTATGTCTCTGTCTCTCTCTGTCTATCGCTGCCTGTTTCTGTCTGTCTGTCTGTCTGTCTGTCTGTCTGTCTGTCTGTCTCTCTCTCTCTCTCTCTCTCTCTCTCTCTCTCTCTCTCTGTCTCTCTCTCTCTCTCTCTCTCTGTGTCTCTCTCTCTCGCTGTCTCTCTCTCTGTGTGTGTCTCTCTCTCTGTGTCTCTCTCTCTCTCTCTGTGTCTCTCTCTCTCTGTCTCTCTCTCTCGCTGTCTCTCTCTCTGTGTGTGTCTCTCTCTCTGTGTCTCTCTCTTTCTCTCTGTGTCTCTCTCTCTCTCTCTCTCTCTCTGTCTCTCTCTCTCTCTCTGTCTCTCTCTCTTTCACACACACACACTCACCCATGTATTACCAGTGCTGTGCAGGGATAGTAGTGAAAGCCCACTGTTCACATGCTTCAGTGGTCAGCTCAACATTCCCATTTGTTTCTGTGTGTTGCTGTTGTACCTGGGCCAATGGAACAGTGTGTGACCACCGCGTGTCTTTCTCAGAATTCTTAACCCTATGAGCATGAAACCATGCGCTCGTGTGTGTGTGTGTGTCACATATAACTCTTCCTAATGGACAGTCCTGCTCTGGCACCCAGGTCCCTCCAATCCGGCCGCACCATTCATTAGGGCTAATTTGACGTGTTTACAGCCCCTCTTCCACACATGACACACTTAAGGGGATTGATTGGGCCCAAATCGAAACACCTTCGGCTGCATGCCTGCGTCGTACTGAGAGCCATTCTTACGCTGAAGGACCAGGGAAGTTATGCACGAGTGGAAACTTCAGCCGTGTCTAATCGATAGTGTGTGAGTGTGTTTTCTAAGTGAATGTGTGAGCGTCCAATTTATCTGTGTGTCTGAGGAAAGAAAAATGAGTGTTTGGTAAAAAGAGAGAGAGAAGTACATTTTGAAGAGATTTGGAAACTATCTGAAAACTGGCAAGTCGAGAGAGCAAACATTCCTGTCTTAAGGACTAAATAGGAAGGTCTGGAAAATGTATCCAATAACATTTTTGAACATAGCAGTGTTGAGTAGTGTATTGACATGACCTTGTTTGAAAAAGCCTGTATCATTCCCAACATTTCCAACACTCCCTAGGCCCTGGTGCCTGTGTGTGGTGGGTTTGAGGATAGCAGTGTCTGTGGGTTTTTGAGATATTCAATGTCTGGGAGCCGGTGCTGTATCAAACCCACTCCTTCCTGTCCCAGGCCCAGCTGGGCCCAGTGTACCCAGAGGAGGGGAGTCCGGTCCCTCACAGAGAGGTCCATTTTTTGGTTTCTAAGGTGTGTTTGTTCTACTTCAGCTTTTAATAACAGTTTTATTGATTTAACTGATATTGATTACTGCATTGTTGGGGAAAAACAAGCAGGAAAGCCATTTAACTGTGCTTGTACACGTAACAATAAAAACGTGGAAGTTGAAACAGACGAGGAGTCATGTCCCCTCCTCAACAAGCTCTCACAGTCTCACTGCAGAATTAGGCGCTTATCCCCATTTCGCCAAACGTCAAATTTCGATAGCAAAACCCAAGCCTATTTAATGGTAATTATGCTCACTGTTGCCCCTAATGGACGGTTTTCAAGGCATTTCCCGACGTGTATATCAGGACATGTATATCTGTCCTTCTCTTCCTCCAGCCCTGCTGCTCCAGAAGTCTAACTGGTAGCCAAACCTCACAGCAATTACAAGCCAGACCTTTCCCAGCGTCAAGGTCAACCTCGTCACTGCCTCTGGGAGGGAGGGAGGGAGGGAGGGAGGGAGGGAGGGAGGAGGGAGGAGAGGGAGGGAGAAACACAGAGAAACACACAGAGAGAGAGAGAGAGAGAGAGAGAGAGAGAGACAGAGACAGAGACAGAGAGAGAGAGAGAGAGAGAGAGAGACAGACAGAGAGCGAGACAGAGAGAGAGACAGAGCAGACTCGTACATTTTCTCAATTAAAACAATGTACTGAGCAAATGTCAAATTAGCTTTTTTCCAAATTACCGTACAACAGACCATGTATTCACCCTGCACACCCTAATTGGGGTGCGTTCTGGGTGCGTTCTGAGCCCTCTCCTGTACTCCCTGTTCACCCACGACTGCGTGGCCACGCACACCTCCAACTCAATAATCATGTTTGCGGAAGACACTACAGTGGTAGGCTTGATTACCAACAACGACGAGACGGCCTACAGGGAGGAGGTGAGGAGGGCCCTCGGAGTGTGGTGTCAGGAAAATAACCTCACACTCAACGTCAACAAAACAAAGGAGATTATAGCCACTTTAAACAATGCCACTTAATATAATATTTACATACCCTACATTACTCATCTCATATGTATATGTATATACTGTACTCTATATCATCTACAGCATCTTGCCTATGCCGTTCTGTACCATCACTCATTCATATATTTGTATGTACATATTCTTTATCCCTTTACACTTTTGTGTATAAGGTAGTAGTTGTGGAAATGTTAGGTTAGATCACTGGTTATTACTGCATTGTCGGAACTAGAAGCACAAGCATTTCGCTACACTCGCATTAACATCTGCTAACCATGTGTATGTGACAAATACAATTTGATTTGATTTGAATTGACAACCAAACAAACCAAAACAAAGGCAAAGTCTTCTGATGCTTTGTTGATTTAAAAAAAGCCTTCGACTCAATATGGCGTGAGGGTCTGCTATACAAACGGATGGAAAGTGGTGTTGGGGGTAAAATATACGACATTATAAAATCCATGTACACAAACAACAAGTGTGCTGTTAAAAAAGACACATTTCTTCCCACAGGGCCGTGGGGTGAGACAGGGATGCAGCTTAAGCCCCACCCTCTACAACATATATATCAAAGAATTGGCGCGGGCACTAGAAAACTCTGCAGCACCTAGCCTCACCCTACTAGAACCTGAAGTTAAATGTCTACTGTTTGCTGATGATCTGGTGCTTCTGTCACCAACCAAGGAGGGCCTACAGCAGCACCTAGATCTTCTGCACAGATTCTGTCAGACCTGGGCCCTGACAGTAAATCTCAGTAAGACCAAAATAATGGTGTTCCAAAAAAGGTCCAGTCACCAGGACCACAAATACAAATTCCATCTAGACACTGTTGTCCTAGAGCACACAAAAATACCTTGGCCTTAACATCAGCGCCATAGGTAACTTCCACAAAGCTGTGAATGATCTGAGAGACAAGGCAAGAAGGGCATTCTATGCCATCAAAAGGAACATAAAAATCAACATACCAATTAGGATATGGCTAAAAATACTTGAATCAGTCATAGAGCCCATTGCCCTTTATGGTTGTGAGGTCTGGGGTCCGCTCATCAACCAAAATTTCACAAAATGGGACAAACTTGAAAACCAAATTGAGACTCTGCATGCAGAATTCTGCAAAAATATCCTCGGTGTACAACGTAGAAAACCAAATAATGCATGCAGAGCAGAATTATGCCGATACCCACTAATTATCAAAATCCAGAAAAGAGCCGTTAAATTCTACAACCACCTAAAAGGAAGCGATTCCCAAACCTTCTATAACAAAGCCATCACCTACAGAGAGATGAACCTGGAGAAGAGTCCCCTAAGCAAGCTGTTCCTGGGGCTCTGTTCACAAACACAAACACACCCTACAGAGCCCCAGGACAGCAGCACAATTAGACCCAACCAAATCATGAGAAAACAAAAAGATAATTACTTGACTGACACATTGGAAAGAATTCACAAAAAAACAGAGCAAACAAGAATGCTATTTGGCCCTAAACAGAGAGTATACCTGACCACTGTGACTGACCCAAACTTAAGGAAAGCTTTGACTATGTACAGACTCAGTGAGGATTGTGTTGCTATTGAGAAAGGCCGCCGTAGGCAGACATGGCTCTCAAGAGAAACAGGCTATGTGCACACTGCCCACAAAATGAGGTGGAAACTGAGCTGCACTTTCTTAACCTCCTGCCAAATGTATGACCATATTAGAGACACATATTTCCCTCAGATTACACAGATCCAAAAAGAATTCAAAAACAAACCCAATTTTGATAAACTCCCATATCTACTAGGTGAAATTCCACAGTGTGCCATCACAGCAGCAATATTTGTGACCTGTTGCCACAAGAAAAGGGCAACCAGTGAAGAACAAACACCATTGTAAATACAACCCATATTTATGCTTATTTATTTTCCCTTGTGTACTCTAAATATTTGTAAATTGTTACAACACTGTATATATACATAATATGACATTTGTAATGTCTTTGTTTTGAAACTTCTGTATGTGTAATGTTTACTGTTAATTTTTATTGTTTATTTCACTTTTGTATATTTTCTACCTAACTTGCTTAGGGAATGTTAACACATGTTTCCCATGCCAATAAAGCCCCTGGAATTGAATAGAGAGAGAGAGAGAGAGAGAGAGAGAGAGAGAGAGAGAGAGAGAGAGAGAGAGAGAGAGAGAGAGAGAGAGAGAGAGAGAGGAGAGAGGATGGAGAGAGAGAAAGAGTTGAGTGGGCCAAAGTGTGGAGAGGGTCAAAAGCTTCAGGTTCCTCGGCGTGCACATCACTGAGGACCTGAAATGGTCTCACTAAACCGACGTCGTGGTGAAGAAAGTGCAACAGCAAACTTATACAGATGCACCATTGAGAGCATTCTATCGGGCTGCATCACCGCCTGGTACGGCAACTGCACCGCCTTCTGCCGCATGGCTCTCCAGAGGGTGTTGCGATCAGTCCAACGCATCTCCAGGGGAACTCTGCCTGCCCTCCAGGACATTTACAGCACTCTGTGTCAAAGGAAGGACAAGAAGATCATTAAGGGCCTCAGTCACGCAAGTCACGGACTGTTTAGTCTGCTACCGTCTGGTGCATCAGTGTCAAGACTGAGAGACTAAAAAACAGCTTCTATAATCGGACTGTTGAACATCCACCACTAGCCATCTACCAGGTGATGCACGCTCACTCACACAAAACACACACACAAGCTGTCACACACACACACACACCTCATACTCACAAACACATACTCACTCTCACAGTCAACGCTATGTGTATGCGAGAGACATTGAATCACAGGACACTTCCCATTTCACACTGAGTATTTAAATGCACACCACATATTTATATACTGATTCTTGACATTGCTCAGTCTAACATACAGTATTTAATGCTGTACATATCATTCTAATATATATTTAATGCTGTACATATCATTCTAATATATATATACTGCTGTACATATCATTCTAATATATATATACTGCTGTACATATCA
>NC_088405.1:90277595-90295095 GCF_034236695.1 Oncorhynchus nerka | reverse complement strand
TGAGAGCACTGGTTGCATCACTGCCTGGTATGGCAACTGCTGGGCCTCCAACTGCAAGGCACTACAGAGGGTAGTGCGAACAGCCCAGTACGTCACTGGGGCCAAGCTTCCTGCCATCCAGGATCTCTATACCAGGCGGTGTCAGAGGAGGGCCCTGAAAATTGTCAAAGACTCCAGCCACCCTAGCCATATACTGTTCTCTCTGCTACCACATGGCAAGCGGTACCGGAGCACCAAGTCTAGATCCAAGAGGCTTCTAAAACAGCTTCTACCCACAAGCCATAAGACTCCTGAACGTCTAGTCAAATGGCTACCCAGACTATTCACATTGCACCGCCCCCCCCTCCTCTCTCCACACCGCTGCTACTCTCTGTTGTCATCTATGCATAGTCCCTTTAATGAACTCTACCTACATGTACATACTACCTCAACTAACCGGTGGCCCTGCACATTGACTCTGTACCGGCACCCCCCTGTATGTATTGTTATTTTTTACTATCACTCTTTAATTACTTGTTACTTTTATCTCTTATTCTGTATTTTTTTAGGGGCTGGTAAGTAAGCATTTCACTGTAAGGTGACCTGTTGTATTCGGCACATGTGACTAATACAATTTGATTTGATTTGAGTAAGGTGTCTGAATACTTGTTTTTTTTAATCATTCTTTTTACATTTGCAAACATTTCTAAAAAACTATTTTTGATTTGTCCTTATGGGGTATTGTGTTTAGATTGACGAGATAAGTCTTTGTTTTTATACATTTTAGAATAAGGCTGTAATGTAACAAAATGTGAATAAAGTCAAGGGGACTGAATACTTTCCAAATGCACTCTATATCAAAGAATTGGTGAGGGCACTAGAACACTCGGCAGCACCTGGCCTCACCCTACTAGAATCTGAAGTCAAATGTCTACAGTTTTCTGATGATCTGGTGCTTCTGCACCCAATCAAGGAGGGCCTACAGCAGCACCTACATCTTCTGCACAGATTCCGTCAGACCTGGGCCTTGACAGACCTGGGCCTTGACAGACCTGGGCCCTGACAGACCTGGGCCCTGACAGACCTGGGCCTTGACAGACCTGGGCCCTGACAGACCTGGGCCCTGACAGACCTGGGCCCTGAAAGACAGACCTGGGCCTTGACAGACCTGGTCCCTGACAGACCTGGGCCTTGACAGACCTGGGCCCTGACAGACCTGGGCCCTGACAGACCTGGGCCCTGACAGACCTGGGCCTTGACAGTAAATCTCAGTAAGACAAAAAAAAGGTCCAGTCACCAGGACCACAAATACAAATTCCATCTAGACACCATTGCCCTAGAGCACACAAAAAACTATACATACCTTGGCCTAAACATCAACGCCACAAGTAACTTCCACAAAGCTGTGAATGGTCTGAGAGACAAGACAAGAAGGGCCTTCTACACCTTCAAAAGGTACATAAAATTCAACATACCAATTAGGATTTGGCAAAAAAATACTTGAATCAGTTATTGAACCCATTGCCCTTTATGGTTGTGAGGTATGGGGTCCGCTCACCAACCAATAATTCACAAAATGGGACAAATACCAAATTGAGACTGCATGCAGAATTCTGAAAAAATATCCTCTGTGTACAACATAAAATGCAAAATGTGACTGACCCAAACTTAAGGAAAGCTTTGACTATGTACAGACTCAGTGAGCCTAGCCTTGCTATTGAGAAAGGCCACCGTAGGCAGATCTGGCTCTCAAGAGAAGACAGGCTATGTGCTCTAGGCTCACAAAATGAGGTGGAAACTGAGCTGCACTTCTTAACCTCCTGCCAAATGTATGACCATATTAGAGATACAAATTTCCTTCAGATTACACAGACCCACAAAGAATTCTAAGACAAATCCAATTTTGATAAACTCCTATATCTATTGGTTGAAATACCAGTTTGCCATCACAACAGCAATATTTGTGACCTGTTGCCACAAGAAAAGGGCAACCAGTGAAGAACAAACACCATTGTAAATACAACCCATATTTATGTTTATTTATTTTCCCCTTTGTACTTTAAATATTTGCACATCGTAACAACGCTGTATATATATATATATATATATACATAATATGAATTAATTATTTTTGGAACTTCTGTGAGTGTAATGTTTACTGTTAATTATTTATTGTTTATTTCACTTTTATTTATTATCCATTTAACTTCATTTGACAATGTGAACTGTTACGGATAGTTATCCTGTGTGTGTGTATCCTGTGTGTGTTTCTTTTCTCTCCTTCTCCCCTCACAGGTGAAAACCATCACTCCCCAATCAGTCAACAATCAATCATCAATCAGAAGACACACCTCCTCCTATTTCCTACCCTATCACAGTTCCTTCCCCATGGTTTAAAAACCCCATCATTTGTTTGCTCTGGAGCAATCTCTAGCTCAATCTCTAGCGCAATCTCTCTGTAAATGCCATGTCTGTAGGTCTCTGTGTTTCACTCTCGCTTTGTGTCTTAACCTCTCTTTTGTTTAAGCACCTCATAGCACTTTGTCATCACCTGTGAGTATTGTTTTTGGTTATGCTGTTTGTTTGTTGCTGGTGGGAAAAGGGGGAAACCAAGACAAGTCGCCCATGGGCATACACTACCCGTAGGTGAACTTTGTTAAATACACTAGTTAGAACTGGGCGGACCACCCACTGTATTTTTGGTTAGTTAGTTAGCTGTTGTTAAAGTAGGCTAGTCTAGCTCAGGGGTGTTTTTGAATACCTATTGTTTCTTTCCTTGGGTCCAGCTCAGCCCCTTTTCCTGCTCCCCCCATTACCGTGTGTTTATAAATAAACCTGGAGTTTGACGGTAGATTTCTGTTGTCGTGGTTATTTCGTTCACACTTTTACTTTGTCACAATAATAATTTGCATGAGTTATGTTACGGGTCTCATTACCATCCCCCCTAGACTGTCGGGCCAAAAGGGATTCGTAACATGAACATATGTTGCCCATGCCAATAAAGCCCTTTCTTTGAATTGAAATGTAATTGAATTTGAGAGAAAGATGGTTTGTCGTATTGTTGTATAGATGGCTGCATGGACAGTTGTTTATTTGACAAAATAAAATAAAGCATAACTCTGAACAGAAGCGGAAAGGGAATCTTACTACCAGCCTTACCACCAGCCTTACTACCAGCCTTACCACCAGCCTTACCACCAGCCTTACTACCAGCCTTACCACCAGCCTTACCACCAGCCTTACCACCAGCCTTACCACCAGCCTTACCACCAGCCTTACCACCAGCCTTACCACCAGCACTACTTCCGGCGCCGACAGAGATGGCCGCCTCGCTTCGCGTTCCTAGGAAACTATGCAGTTTTTTGTTTTTTTACGTGTTATTTCTTACATTGGTACCCCAGGTCATCTTAGGTTTCATTACATACAGTCGAGAAGAACTACTGAACATAAGAGCAGCGTCAACTCACCATCAGTACGACCAAGAATATGACTTTCGCGAAGCGGACCCTGTGTTCTGCCTTTCACCCAGGACAACGGAATGGATCACACCCGGCGACCCCAAAAAACGACTTCGAAAAAGGGGAAAACGAAGCGGTCTTCTGGTCAGACTCCGGAGACGGGCACATCGTGCACCACTCCCTAGCATTCTCCTCGCCAATGTCCAGTCTCTTGACAACAAGGTTGATGAAATCCGAGCAAGTGTAGCATTCCAGAGGGACATCAGAGACTGTAACGTTCTGTGCTTCACGGAAACATGGCTCACTGGAGAGACGCTATCAGAGACGGTGCAGCCAGCTGGTTTCTCCACGCATCGCGCCGACAGAAACAAACATCTTTCTGGTAAGAAGAGGGGCGGGGGCGTATGCTTTATGGTTAACGGGACGTGGTGTGGCCAAAACAACTTACAGGAACTCAAGTCCTTCTGTTCACCTGATTTAGAATTCATCACAATCAAATGTAGACCGCATTATCTACCAAGGGAATTCTCTTCAATTATAATCACAGCCGTATATATTCCCCCCCAAGCAGACACATCGATGGCTCTGAACAAACTTTATTTGACTCTTTGCAAACTGGAATCCATATATCCGGAGGCTGCATTCATTGTAGCTGGGGATTTTAACAAGGCTAATCTGAAAACAAGACTCCCTAAATTTTATCAGCATATCGATTGCGCAACCAGGGCGGGAAAAACCTTGGATCATTGCTATTCCAACTTCCGCGACGCATATAAGGCCCTGCCCCGCCCTCCTTTCGGAAAAGTTGACCACCGACTCCATTTTGTTGATCCCTGCCTACAGACAGAAACTAAAACAAGAAGCTCCCGCGCTGAGGTCTGTTCAAAGCTGGTCCGACCAATCTGATTCCACACTACAAGACTGCTTCCATCACATGGACTGGGATATGTTCCGTATTGCGTCAGACGACAACATTGACGAATACGCTGATTTGGTGTGCGAGTTCATTAGAACGTGCGTTGAAGATGTCGTTCCCATAGCAACGATTAAAACATTCCCAAACCAGAAACTGTGGATTGATGGCAGCATTCGCGTGAAACTGAAAGAGCGAACCACTGCTTTTAATCAGGGCAAGGTGACTGGAAACATGACCGAATACAAACAGTGTAACTATTCCCTCCGCAAGGCAATCAAACAAGCTATGCGTCAGTATAGAGACAAAGTAGAATCTCAATTCAACGGCTCAGACACAAGAGGTATGTGGCAGGGTCTACAGTCAATCACGGATTACAAAAAGAAAACCAGCACTGTCACGGACCAGGATGTCTTGCTCCCAGGCAGACTAAATAACTTTTTTGCCCGCTTTGAGGACAATACAGTGCCACTGACACTGCCCGCAACTAAAACATGCGGACTCTCCTTCACTGCAGCCCACGTGGGGAAAACATTTAAACGTGTCAACCCTCGCAAGGCTGCAGGCCCAGACGGCATCCCCAGCCGCGCCCTCAGAGCATGCGCAGACCAGCTGGCTGGTGTGTTTACGGACATATTCAATCAATCCCTATCCCAGTCTGTTGTTCCCACATACTTCAAGAGGGCCACCATTGTTCCTGTTCCCAAGAAAGCTAAGGTAACTGAGCTAAACGACTACCGCCCCGTAGCACTCACTTCCGTCATCATGAAGTGCTTTGAGAGACTAGTCAAGGACCATATCACCCAACCCATCTGGACAAGAGGAATACCTATGTGAGAATGCTGTTCATCGACTACAGCTCGGCATTTAACACCATAGTGCCCTCCAAGCTCGTCATCAAGCTCGAGACCCTGGGTCTCGACCCCGCCCTGTGCAACTGGGTACTGGACTTCCTGACGGGCTGCCCCCAGGTGGTGAGGGTAGGCAACAACATCTCCACCCCGCTGATCCTCAACACTGGGGCCCCACAAGGGTGCGTTCTGAGCCCTCTCCTGTACTCCCTGTTCACCCACGACTGCGTGGCCACGCACGCCTCCAACTCAATCATCAAGTTTGCGGACGACACAACAGTGGTAGGCTTGATTACCAACAACGACGAGACGGCCTACAGGGAGGAGGTGAGGGCCCTCGGAGTGTGGTGTCAGGAAAATAACCTCACACTCAACGTCAACAAAACTAAGGAGATGATTGTGGACTTCAGGAAACAGCAGAGGGAACACCCCCCTATCCACATCGATGGAACAGTAGTGGAGAGGGTAGTAAGTTTTAAGTTCCTCGGCGTACACATCACAGACAAACTGAATTGGTCCACCCACACAGACAGCATCGTGAAGAAGGCGCAGCAGTGCCTCTTCAACCTCAGGAGGCTGAAGAAATTTGGCTTGTCACCAAAAGCACTCACAAACTTCTACAGATGCACAATCGAGAGCATCCTGTCGGGCTGTATCACCGCCTGGTACGGCAACTGCTCCGCCCACAACCGTAAGGCTCTCCAGAGGGTAGTGAGGTCTGCACAACGCATCACCGGGGGAAAACTACCTGCCCTCCAGGACACCTACACCACCCGATGTCACAGGAAGGCCATAAAGATCATCAAGGACAGCAACCACCCGAGCCACTGCCTGTTCACCCCGCTATCATCCAGAAGGCGAGGTCAGTACAGGTGCATCAAAGCTGGGACCGAGAGACTGAGAAACAGCTTCTATCTCAAGGCCATCAGACTGTTAAACAGCCACCACTAACATTGAGTGGCTGCTGCCAACACACTGACTCAACTCCAGCCACTTTAATAATGGGAATTGATGGGAAATGATGTAAAATATATCACTAGCCACTTTAAACAATGCTACCTAATATAATGTTTACATACCCTACATTATTCATCTCATATGTATACGTATATACTGTACTCTATATCATCTTATGTAATACATGTATCACTAGCCACTTTAACTATGCCACTTTGTTTACATACTCATCTCATATGTATATACTGCACTCAATACCATCTACTGTATCTTGCCTATGCCGCTCTGTACCATCACTCATTCATATATCATTATGTACATATTCTTTATCCCCTTACACTTGTGTCTATAAGGTAGTAGTTTTGGAATTGTTAGCTAGATTACTTGTTGGTTATTACTGCATTGTCGGAACTAGCAGCACAAGCATTTCACTACACTCGCACTAACATCTGCTAACCATGTGTATGTGACAAATAAAATTTGATTTGATTTGAGCCTTACCACCACCTCACATCCTTCAGTACTATACTCCTCCTTACTACCAGCTCACATCCTTCAGTAGTATACTCCTCCTCACTACCAGCCTTACTACCACCTCACATCCTTCAGTAGTATACTCCTCCTTACTACCAGCTCACATCCTTCAGTAGTATACTCCTCCTTACTACCAGCTCACATCCTTCAGTAGTATACTCCTCCTTACTACCACCTCACATCCTTCAGTAGTATACTCCTCCTTACTACCAGCTCACATCCTTCAGTAGTATACTCCTCCTTACTACCAGCTCACATCCTTCAGTAGTATACTCCTCCTTACTACCAGCTCACATCCTTCAGTAGTATACTGCTCCTTACTACCAGCTCACATCCTTCAGTAGTATACTCCTCCTTACTACCACCTCACATCCTTCAGTAGTATACTCCTCCTCACTACCAGCTCACATCCTTCAGTACTATACTCCTCCTTACTACCAGCTCACATCCTTCAGTAGTATACTCCTCCTTACTACCAGCCTTACCACCACCTCACATCCTTCAGTACTATACTCCTCCTCACTACCAGCTCACATCCTTCAGTAGTATACTCCTCCTTACTACCAGCCTTACTACCTCATATGTACTCAGTTGGTCCCTCAGGTCCTCTGGCCTTCCAACTATCCCAAAGTCTAGGACCAAGAGGCATGGAGAGACAGCCTTCTAACTATCCCAAAGACTAGGACCAAGAGGCATGGAGAGACAGCCTTTTAACTATCCCAAAGCCTAGGACCAACAGGCATGGAGAGACAGCCTTTTAACTATCCCAAAGCCTAGGACCAACAGGCATGGAGAGACAGCCTTCTAACTATCCCAAAGTCTAGGACCAAGAGGCATGGAGAGACAGCCTTTTAACTATCACAAAGCCTAGGACCAACAGGCATGGATAGACAGCCTTCTAACTATCCCAAAGCCTAGGACCAACAGGCATGGAGAGACAGCCTTCTAACTATCCGAAAGCCTAGGAACAAGAGGCATGGAGAGACAGCCTTTTAACTATCCCAAAGCCTAGGAACAAGAGGCATGGAGAGACAGCCTTTTAACTATCCCAAAGCCTAGGACCAAGAGGCATGGAGAGACAGCCTTCTAACTATCCCAAAGCCTAGGACCAACAGGCATGGAGAGACAGCCTTTTAACTATCCCAAAGCCTAGGACCAAGAGGCATGGAGAGACAGCCTTCTAACTATCCCAAAGTCTAGCTTTAATTTTCATTGTTTTGTCATTGTTTTTTTCCTGTAAAGCACATTCCATGTCTGAAACGTGCTGTATAAATAAAGCTTCATTTGATTTGATATCCTTCAGTAGCTTCCTCCTCACTGGTAGCGACTAAATTCTCCTGACACCGTCCCAGCCAGGTGGCAGTCATATTTTTTTATTTTACCAGGCAAGTCAGTTAAGAACAAATTCTTATTTTCAATGACGGCCTAGGAATAGTGGGTTAACTGCCTGTTCAGGGGCAGAATGACAGATTTGTACCTTGTCAGCTCGGGGGTTTGAACTTGCAACCTTCCAGTTACTAGTCCGACGCTCTAACCACTAGGCTACCCTGCCACCACTAGGCAACCCTGCCACCACTAGGCAACCCTGCCACCACTAGGCAACCCTGCCACCACTAGGCAACCCTGCCACCACTAGGCTACCCTGCCACCACTAGGCTACCCTGCCACCACTAGGCTACCCTGCCACCACTAGGCTACCCTGCCACCTCTAGGCTACCCTGCCACCTCTAGGCTACCCTGCCACCACTAGGCTACCCTGCCGTAGTTGGATTTTGACAAGGCTGGCGGCCTGTAACTAGGCATTATCCTGTTCGGATCCTGTGCTGAATATTGACAAAGCATTTTCATGTCTGTCTAAAGCTTCTATTTTTAAAGTACAAGTGAAAGAACCCAGAAGGAATTTCAATAGAACACCAGTGTTAACGGTTCACTTTTGTCCTTGGTATTTAATGAAGGAAAAGATCCAAGTGGATTCCGGTCAATCCAGAATACTGGGTACGTCCCAAACAGCATGCTATTCCCTACACAGTGCACTACTTTTCACCACACACTATTTCCTATGGGCACTGGTCCAAAGCAGTGCAATATATACCCACTGGGCACAGGTGTCAATTCAAAGTCTATTCCACGTTGGTTCAACATTAATTTCATTAAAATGACGTGGTAACAACGTTGATTTAACCAGTATGTGCCCAGTGCTTTGTGAACAGGTTGCCATTGGTGATTCATCAGTTTGAACTGGAGACTTCTATCTGCAGGGTTTCAACAGAGCTGATATAATGACCAAGGACCTGGCTTAACAGGCTCTGTACGAGGTACAAACAGCTGATATAATGACCAAGGACCTGGCTTAACAGGCTCTGTACGAGGCTCGAGCTTCTCCATAAATACAAACAGCTGATATAATGACCAAGGAACTGGCTTAACAGGCTCTGTACGAGGTACAAACAGCTGATATAATGACCAAGGACCTGGCTTAACAGGCTCAGTACGAGGCTCGGGCTTCTCCATAAATACAAACAGCTGATATAATGACCAAGGACCTGGCTTAACAGGCTCTGTACGAGGCTCGGGCTTCTCCATAAATACAAACAGCTGATATAATGACCAAGGACCTGGCTTAACAGGCTCTGTACGAGGTACAAACAGCTGATATAATGACCAAGGACATGGCTTAACAGGCTCTGTACGAGGCTCGGGCTTCTCCATAAATACAAACAGCTGATATAATGACCAAGGACCTGGCTTAACAGGCTCTGTACGAGGCTCGGGCTTCTCCATAAATACAAACAGCTGATATAATGACCAAGGACCTGGCTTAACAGGCTCTGTACGAGGTACAAACAGCTGATATAATGACCAAGGACCTGGCTTAACAGGCTCTGTACGAGGTACAAACAGCTGATATAATGACCAAGGACCTGGCTTAACAGGCTCTGTACGAGGCTCGGGCTTCTCCATAAATACAAACAGCTGATATAATGACCAAGGACCTGGCTTAACAGGCTCTGTACGAGGTACAAACAGCTGATATAATGACCAAGGACCTGGCTTAACAGGCTCTGTACGAGGCTCTGGCTTCTCCATAAATACAAACAGCTGATATAATGACCAAGGACCTGGCTTAACAGGCTCTGTACGAGGTAGAAACAGCTGATATAATGACCAAGGACCTGGCTTAACAGGCTCTGTACGAGGTACAAACAGCTGATATAATGACCAAGGACCTGGCTTAACAGGCTCTGTACGAGGTACAAACAGCTGATATAATGACAAGGACCTGGCTTGACAGGCTCTGTACGAGGTACAAACAGCTGATATAATGACCAAGGACCTGGCTTAACAGGCTCTGTACGAGGCTCGGGCTTCTCCATAAATACAAACAGCTGATATTATGTCCAAGGACCTGGCTTAACAGGCTCTGTACGAGGTACAAACAGCTGATATAATGACCAAGGACCTGGCTTAACAGGCTCTGTACGAGGCTTGGGCTTCTCCATAAATACAAACAGCTGATATAATGACCAAGGACCTGGCTTAACAGGCTCTGTACGAGGTACAAACAGCTGATATAATGACCAAGGACCTGGCTTAACAGGCTCTGTACGAGGCACAAACAGCTGATATAATGACCAAGGACCTGGCTTAACAGGCTCTGTACGAGGCTCGGGCTTCTCCATAAATACAAACAGCTGATATAATGACCAAGGACCTGGCTTAACAGGCTCTGTACGAGGCTCGGGCTTCTCCATAAATACAAACAGCTGATATAATGACCAAGGACCTGGCTTAACAGGCTCTGTACGAGGCTCGGGCTTCTCCATAAATACAAACAGCTGATATAATGACCAAGGACCTGGCTTAACAGGCTCTGTACGAGGTACAAACAGCTGATATAATGACCAAGGACCTGGCTTAACAGGCTCTGTACGAGGCTCGGGCTTCTCCATAAATACAAACAGCTGATATAATGACCAAGGACCTGGCTTAACAGGCTCTGTACGAGGTAGAAACAGCTGATATAATGACCAAGGACCTGGCTTGACAGGCTCTGTAAAGTACAAACAGCTGATATAATGACCAAGGACCTGGCTTAACAGGCTCTGTACGAGGCTCGGGCTTCTCCATAAATACAAACAGCTGATATAATGACCAAGGACCTGGCTTAACAGGCTCTGTACGAGGTACAAACAGCTGATATAATGACCAAGGACCTGGCTTAACAGGCTCTGTACGAGGTACAAACAGCTGATATAATGACCAAGGACCTGGCTTAACAGGCTCTGTACGAGGCTTGGGCTTCTCCATAAATACAAACAGCTGATATAATGACCAAGGACCTGGCTTAACAGGCTCTGTACGAGGTACAAACAGCTGATATAATGACCAAGGACATGGCTTAACAGGCTCTGTAAGAGGTACAAACAGCTGATATAATGACCATAAATACAAAAACAGCTGATATAATGACCAAGGACCTGGCTTAACAGGCTCTGTACGAGGCTCGGGCTTCTCCATAAATACAAACAGCTGATATAATGACCAAGGACCTGGCTTAACAGGCTCTGTACGAGGTACAAACAGCTGATATAATGACCAAGGACCTGGCTTAACAGGCTCTGTCACGAGTACAAACAGCTGATATAATGACCAAGGACCTGGCTTAACAGGCTCTGTACGAGGCTCGGGCTTCTCCATAAATACAAACAGCTGATATAATGACCAAGGACCTGGCTTAACAGGCTCTGTACGAGGTACAAACAGCTGATATAATGACCAAGGACCTGGCTTAACAGGCTCTGTACGAGGCTCGGGCTTCTCCATAAATACAAACAGCTGATATAATGACCAAGGACCTGGCTTAACAGGCTCTGTACGAGGTAGAAACAGCTGATATAATGACCAAGGACCTGGCTTCTCCATAAATACAAACAGCTGATATAATGACCAAGGACCTGGCTTAACAGGCTCTGTACGAGGTACAAACAGCTGATATAATGACAAGGACCTGGCTTAACAGGCTCTGTACGAGGTACAAACAGCTGATATAATGACCAAGGACCTGGCTTAACAGGCTCTGTACGAGGCTCGGGCTTCTCCATAAATACAAACAGCTGATATTATGTCCAAGGACCTGGCTTAACAGGCTCTGTACGAGGTACAAACAGCTGATATAATGACCAAGGACCTGGCTTAACAGGCTCTGTACGAGGTACAAACAGCTGATATAATGACCAAGGACCTGGCTTAACAGGCTCTGTACGAGGCTTGGGCAAACAAACAGCTGATATAATGACCAAGGACCTGGCTTAACAGGCTCTGTACAAGGCACAAACAGCTGATATAATGACCAAGGACCTGGCTTAACAGGCTCTGTACGAGGCTCGGGCTTCTCCATAAATACAAACAGCTGATATAATGACCAACTACCTGGCTTAACAGGCTCTGTACGAGGCTCGGGCTTCTCCATAAATACAAACAGCTGATATAATGACCAAGGACCTGGCTTAACAGGCTCTGTACGAGGTACAAACAGCTGATATAATGACCAAGGAACTGGCTTAACAGGCTCTGTAAGAGGTACAAACAGCTGATATAATGACCAAGGACCTGGCTTAACAGGCTCTGTACAAGGCTCGTGCAAAATACAAACAGCTGATATAATGACCAAGGACCTGGCTTAACAGGCTCTGTACGAGGCTCGGGCTTCTCCATAAATACAAACAGCTGATATAATGACCAAGGACCTGGCTTAACAGGCTCTGTACGAGGCTCGGGCTTCTCCATAAATACAAACAGCTGATATAATGACCAAGGACCTGGCTTAACAGGCTCTGTACGAGGTACAAACAGCTGATATAATGACCAAGGAACTGGCTTAACAGGCTCTGTACGAGGTACAAACAGCTGATATAATGACCAAGGACCTGGCTTAACAGGCTCTGTACGAGGCTCGGGCTTCTCCATAAATACAAACAGCTGATATAATGACCAAGGACCTGGCTTAACAGGCTCTGTACGAGGTACAAACAGCTGATATAATGACCAAGGAACTGGCTTAACAGGCTCTGTAAGAGGTACAAACAGCTGATATAATGACCAAGGACCTGGCTTAACAGGCTCTGTACGAGGTACAAACAGCTGATATAATGACCAAGGACCTGGCTTAACAGGCTCTGTACGAGGCTCGGGCTTCTCCATAAATACAAACAGCTGATATAATGACCAAGGACCTGGCTTAACAGGCTCTGTACGAGGTACAAACAGCTGATATAATGACCAAGGACCTGGCTTAACAGGCTCTGTACGAGGCTCGGGCTTCTCCATAAATACAAACAGCTGATATAATGACCAAGGACCTGGCTTAACAGGCTCTGTACGAGGTACAAACAGCTGATATAATGACCAAGGACCTGGCTTAACAGGCTCTGTACGAGGCTCGGGCTTCTCCATAAATACAAACAGCTGATATAATGACCAAGGACCTGGCTTAACAGGCTCTGTACTCGAGGCATAAATACAAACAGCTGATATAATGACCAAGGACCTGGCTTAACAGGCTCTGTACGAGGCTCGGGCTTCTCCATAAATACAAACAGCTGATATAATGACCAAGGACCTGGCTTAACAGGCTCTGTACGAGGTACAAACAGCTGATATAATGACCAAGGACCTGGCTTAACAGGCTCTGTACGAGGTACAAACAGCTGATATAATGACCAAGGACCTGGCTTAACAGGCTCTGTACGAGGCTACTTCTCCATAAATACTGATATAATGACCAGGACCTGATATAGGCTCTGTGACCAATAAATACAAACACTGATATAATGACCAAGGACCTGGCTTAACAGGCTCTGTACGAGGTACAAACAGCTGATATAATGACCAAGGACCTGGCTTAACAGGCTCTGTAAGAGGTACAAACAGCTGATATAATGACCAAGGACCTGGCTTAACAGGCTCTGTACGAGGCTGATATAATGACAAGGACCTGGCTTCTCCATAAATACAAACAGCTGATATAATGACCAAGGACCTGGCTTAACAGGCTCTGAGGCTACGCTGATATAATGTCCAAGGACTTAACAGGCTCTGCTTCTCCATAAATACAAACAGCTGATATAATGACCAAGGACCTGGCTTAACAGGCTCTGTACGAGGTACAAACAGCTGATATAATGACCAAGGAACTGGCTTAACAGGCTCTGTACGAGGTACAAACAGCTGATATAATGACCAAGGACCTGGCTTAACAGGCTCTGTACGAGGCTCGGGCTTCTCCATAAATACAAACAGCTGATATAATGACCAAGGACCTGGCTTAACAGGCTCTGTACGAGTACAAACAGCTGATATAATGACCAAGGAACTGGCTTAACAGGCTCTGTAAGAGGTACAAACAGCTGATATAATGACCAAGGACCTGGCTTAACAGGCTCTGTACGAGGTACAAACAGCTGATATAATGACCAAGGACCTGGCTTAACAGGCTCTGTACGAGGTACAAACAGCTGATATAATGACCAAGGACCTGGCTTAACAGGCTCTGTACGAGGCTCGGGCTTCTCCATAAATACAAACAGCTGATATAATGACCAAGGACCTGGCTTAACAGGCTCTGTACGAGGTACAAACAGCTGATATAATGACCAAGGACCTGGCTTAACAGGCTCTGTACGAGGTACAAACAGCTGATATAATGACCAAGGACCTGGCTTAACAGGCTCTGTACGAGGCTCGGGCTTCTCCATAAATACAAACAGCTGATATAATGACCAAGGACCTGGCTTAACAGGCTCTGTACAAGGCACAAACAGCTGATATAATGACCAAGGACCTGGCTTAACAGGCTCTGTACGGGCTTCTCCACAAACAGCTGATATAATGACCAAGGACCTGGCTTAACAGGCTCTGTACGAGGCTCGGGCTTCTCCATAAATACAAACAGCTGATATAATGACCAAGGACCTGGCTTAACAGGCTCTGTACGAGTACAAACAGCTGATATAATGACCAAGGACCTGGCTTAACAGGCTCTGTACGAGGTACAAACAGCTGATATAATGACCAAGGACCTGGCTTAACAGGCTCTGTACGAGGCTCGGGCTTCTCCATAAATACAAACAGCTGATATAATGACCAAGGACCTGGCTTAACAGGCTCTGTACGAGGTACAAACAGCTGATATAATGACCAAGGACCTGGCTTAACAGGCTCTGTACGAGGTACAAACAGCTGATATAATGACCAAGGACCTGGCTTAACAGGCTCTGTACGAGGCTATAAATACAAACAGCTGATATAATGACCAAGGACCTGGCTTAACAGGCTCTGTACGAGGCTCGGGCTTCTCCATAAATACAAACAGCTGATATAATGACCAAGGACCTGGCTTAACAGGCTCTGTACGAGGTACAAACAGCTGATATAATGACCAAGGACCTGGCTTAACAGGCTCTGTACGAGGTACAAACAGCTGATATAATGACCAAGGACCTGGCTTAACAGGCTCTGTACGAGGCACAAACAGCTGATATAATGACCAAGGACCTGGCTTAACAGGCTCTGTACGAGGCAAGGCTTCTCCATAAATACAAACAGCTGATATAATGACCAACTACCTGGCTTAACAGGCTCTGTACGAGGCTCGGGCTTCTCCATAAATACAAACAGCTGATATAATGACCAAGGACCTGGCTTAACAGGCTCTGTACGAGTTACAAACAGCTGATATAATGACCAAGGAACTGGCTTAACAGTCTCTGTACGAGGTACAAACAGCTGATATAATGACCAAGGACCTGGCTTAACAGGCTCTGTACGAGGCTCGGGCTTCTCCATAAATACAAACAGCTGATATAATGACCAAGGACCTGGCTTAACAGGCTCTGTACGAGGTACAAACAGCTTATATAATGACCAAGGAACTGGCTTAACAGGCTCTGTAAGAGGTACAAACAGCTGATATAATGACCAAGGACCTGGCTTAACAGGCTCTGTACGAGCCTCGTGCTTCTCCATAAATACAAACAGCTGATATAATGACCAAGGACCTGGCTTAACAGGCTCCTTACGAGGCTCGGGCTTCTCCATAAATACAAACAGCTGATATAAAGACCAAGGACCTGGCTTAACAGGCTCTGTACGAGGCTCGGGCTTCTCCATAAATACAAACAGCTGATATAATGACCAAGGACCTGGCTTAACAGGCTCTGTACGAGGTACAAACAGCTGATATAATGACCAAGGAACTGGCTTAACAGGCTCTGTACGAGGTACAAACAGCTGATATAATGACCAAGGACCTGGCTTAACAGGCTCTGTACGAGGCTCGGGCTTCTCCATAAATACAAACAGCTGATATAATGACCAAGGACCTGGCTTAACAGGCTCTGTACGAGGTACAAACAGCTGATATAATGACCAAGGAACTGGCTTAACAGGCTCTGTAAGAGGTACAAACAGCTGATATAATGACCAAGGACCTGGCTTAACAGGCTCTGTACGAGGTACAAACAGCTGATATAATGACAAGGACCTGGCTTAACAGGCTCTGTACGAGGTACAAACAGCTGATATAATGACCAAGGACCTGGCTTAACAGGCTCTGTACGAGGCTCGGGCTTCTCCATAAATACAAACAGCTGATATTATGTCCAAGGACCTGGCTTAACAGGCTCTGTACGAGGTACAAACAGCTGATATAATGACCAAGGACCTGGCTTAACAGGCTCTGTACGAGGTACAAACAGCTGATATAATGACCAAGGACCTGGCTTAACAGGCTCTGTACGAGGCTTGGGCTTCTCCATAAATACAAACAGCTGATATAATGACCAAGGACCTGGCTTAACAGGCTCTGTACAAGGCACAAACAGCTGATATAATGACCAAGGACCTGGCTTAACAGGCTCTGTACGAGGCTCGGGCTTCTCCATGAATACAAACAGCTGATATAATGACCAACTACCTGGTTTAACAGGCTCTGTACGAGGCTCGGGCTTCTCCATAAATACAAACAGCTGATATAATGACCAAGGACCTGGCTTAACAGGCTCTGTACGAGGTACAAACAGCTGATATAATGACCAAGGAACTGGCTTAACAGTCTCTGTACGAGGTACAAACAGCTGATATAATGACCAAGGACCTGGCTTAACAGGCTCTGTACGAGGCTCGGGCTTCTCCATAAATACAAACAGCTGATATAATGACCAAGGACCTGGCTTAACAGGCTCTGTACGAGGTACAAACAGCTTATATAATGACCAAGGAACTGGCTTAACAGGCTCTGTAAGAGGTACAAACAGCTGATATAATGACCAAGGACCTGGCTTAACAGGCTCTGTACGAGGCTCGTGCTTCTCCATAAATACAAACAGCTGATATAATGACCAAGGACCTGGCTTAACAGGCTCCTTACGAGGCTCGGGCTTCTCCATAAATACAAACAGCTGATATAAAGACCAAGGACCTGGCTTAACAGGCTCTGTACGAGGCTCGGGCTTCTCCATAAATACAAACAGCTGATATAATGACCAAGGACCTGGCTTAACAGGCTCTGTACGAGGTACAAACAGCTGATATAATGACCAAGGAACTGGCTTAACAGGCTCTGTACGAGGTACAAACAGCTGATATAATGACCAAGGACCTGGCTTAACAGGCTCTGTACGAGGCTCGGGCTTCTCCATAAATACAAACAGCTGATATAATGACCAAGGACCTGGCTTAACAGGCTCTGTACGAGGTACAAACAGCTGATATAATGACCAAGGAACTGGCTTAACAGGCTCTGTAAGAGG